>NC_084983.1:27566304-27653804 GCF_963691925.1 Scomber scombrus | reverse complement strand
GAGAGAGAGAGACAGAGGGAGGGAAGGAGGGAGAGAGAGAGATAGAGAGAGAGGGAGAGAGAGAGAGAGATAGAGAGAGAGGGAGAGAGAAAGAGGAAGACAGAGAGAGAGACGGAGAGAGAGAGAGAGAAATAGGAAGACAGAGAGAGAGAGAGAGAGACGGAGAGAGAGAGAGAGAGAAAGAGAGAGAGAGAGAGAAAGAGGAAGACAGAGAGAGAGACGGAGAGAGAGAGAGAGAAATAGGAAGACAGAGAGAGAGAGAGAGAGAACGGAGAGAGAGAGAGAGAGGGAGGAAGGATAGAGGGAGAGAGAGAGGGAGAGAGAGGGTGGGAACCTTAATCTGTAAAAGTATTTAACCGTTGTGTCTGATATGGACTGGAGTGGTTTTACCAAGAGCCTTGAAAATGTGTAAAGTTTAATCACTTTCCAATCCTGTATGACATCTTCCAACTCAAAAAAAGAAAAAAATCAACTTTCCGGCACATTTACCACATATTTGAGATTTCTTTTCACAGTTTTTTTGCATGCATGTTCTAATCCACTTTTCCTCTATTGATCCAAACCATTGATTTAATTAATGTCAGACTTTTAACCCCTTCAATGCCAGAAAATAGAGTCCCTGGTAAAAAAAAAAAAAAAAAAGGTGAAAAAAGCTCATGAAAATGGGTTAAAAGGGGATTTTGGGCCTTGTTGGAGGATCTCAAGCAGCGATCAGGCTCATGAAGAGTTAGCAATTCACAGATATAATGGTGCGATCCGTTTGTACTCTGAAGTCGGACTTTCCGAGGTTTGGAAATTTCAACTGGAATGAACCCTGAAGTCTGAGGAGCCTCACCAGCCCCGACTTTAAAATCCAAGCTGGTTAGGATTTGGTTTGAGTAACATCCTGTTTATTAGTAGTTTTGTCTTATTGGTGTCTCATTAACCTTCGTGTCGTCCTCCCGGGTCAAATTGACCCTGTCTGTTTTGACTGTTCCTTCTTTCCTCCTTCCTTCCTTCCGTCTGTCCTTTCCCCTCTCTTTCCTCCCTCCATCCCCCTTTCTTCCTTCCTTCTGTCCTTCCTTCCTCCCTCCTTTCCTCCTTTTCTTCCTTCCTCCCTTCTTCCCTCCTTTCCTTTCCTTCTTCCTCCCTTCCTTCCTCCTCCCTTCCTCCCTCCTTTCCTTCTTTCTTCCTCCTTGCTTCTTCCCTCCTTTCGCTTCCTTCTTCCTCCCTTTCTTCCTATTTTTCCTTCCTTCTTTCCTTCTTCCTCCCTTCCTTCCTCCCTCCTTTCCTTCTTCTTCCTCCCTTCTTTCCTTCCTTCTTCCTCCGTTCTTTCCTTGCTTCCTTCCTCCCTTCCATCCTTCCTTCTTCCTCCCTTCCTTCCTTGACTTGAGGACAACAGGAGGGTTAAATCAGTGGTACAACACACAGAACTGTCCAACTTCTACCTGTCCAACGCTGTTTGTACGAGCAAAATGCATTTTTATCGACAGGTACTGATACCAATGGAGCATAAGAAAGAAGGGATGTCCTCACTGTAACATCTTAAATAAAGGAAATCATTTATTAACAAATTAAGCCATCTAGGAGGTGTAAAGTGAAAAAGAACACGAACCCAGGTTACACCAAACACAATAAAAACCCCAAAACCAAACCAAAGTAAAGGCTCCCAACAGGTGAGAGCAATCCTTAATGATGTGGGAGGAGCCAAACCATGCAGGTAATCTGGTAAAAAGGAGGCCAACCCAGTTCCCATTAAGAACCTGGAGCAGTCACACTGGTTTAATGACTTCTTGAACTACAACTCTTCAGTCTGTGGCGTGACGTCAATCCCAGCTCCGACTTCCAACTTCAGAGGTAAATGTGACGCAGTAGATGCAGCAGCTCCATCATTCAAAAGCTTTAAAAGCAAACAGAGAAAGTCGAGCATAATGTGTTGACCTTCCTGTCGTCCTCTCGGGTCAAATTGACCCCGTCTGTTTTGACTGTTCCTTCTTTCCTCCCTTCCTTCCTTCCGTCTGTCCTTCCTCCCTCCCTCCTTCTCTCTTTATTTCCTTCCTCTCTCTTTCCTCCCTTCCTTCTTTCCTTCTTCCATCGCCCTTTCTTCCTTCCTTCCTTCCTCCTCCCTCCTTCACTCTCTTTCCTTCCTCTCTCTTTCCTCCCTTCCTTCTTTCCTTCTTCCATCCCCCTTTCTTCCTTCCTTCCCTCCCTCTTTCCTTCCCTCCTTCCTCCCTCCCTCCATACCCTTTCTTCCCTCCTTCCTTTCTCCCTCCTTCCTTCTCTCTTTCTTTCCTCCTCCCTTCCTTATTTCCTCTGTCCTTCTTTCCTTACTACCTCCTTCTTTCCTCGTCCTTCCTCCCTTCCTTTCCTTCCTCGTTTCCTTCCCTCTTCCTCCTTCCTTCCTTCTGTCCTTCTTCCCGCCCTCCTTCTCTCTTTCTTTCCTCCCTTCCTTCCTTCTTTCCTCCCTCCATCCCCCTTACTTCCTTCCTTCTGTCCCTTCTTCCTCCCTCCCTCATTCTTTCCTTCCTTCCTTTCCTTCCTCCCTTCCTTCTTTCCTTTCTCCCTCCCTCCTTCCTTCTTTACTCCCTCCCTCCCTACTTTCCTTCTTTACTCCCTTCCTTCCTCCCTCCTTTCCTTCCTTCCTTCCTTTCCTTCCTTCCTCCCTTCCTTCCTTTGACTCGAGGACAACAGGAGGGTTAAATCAATGCTAAAACTCTCAGATAATCAGTGAAAGGCTGTGAGGTTGGATGTAACATCGTCACTTCTGTTCTCTTGGCAGCAGCGTTTTGTTACCAGCTGCAGTCTTTAGACGTCTTCACTGACACCAGAATAAAGTGGAAGAGATAAAAAGCCCCAATAACCATTTTTTCTAAGTCTGCAAGATGAAAAGGAAACGGCCTAAATCTGAATAATAAACTCAAATGTCTCAATTGGGAGAAAACAGGATTGCAACACTTTGGTCACTTTAGCATCAAAAAGACAAAAAACAGAGTGAAATAATAAGACTTAAGTTGCAGACTGGTTTATGAACAATAAGACAGAGTAGAGAGATGATGCTGCTACCTCTGCTGCAGGGACCAGCGAGGGTAATTATAATGATGACTCAAAAACATGGCGTCCAGGGAAATATTGTCCTCCATACAGCTGCGTGCATCCTCCTTTTAATATTTAATCACACATACAGATGTAAATAGCACAAAGACAATGTTTTATTGAATATGGTTTTACATATTTATGGAGATATGATACCTGACAGGTGATGCTATAGATAGTTAATACACATAGGTGCTACATCAGATCTCAGCTGCTGCCATATTGATCCGATCTTCGATCTACAAGTACCTCAAACTGTACTACAGTAAAGTACAAGTATCTCAAAATTGTACTTAACCCTCCTGTTGTCCGCGAGTCGAGGAAGAAGGGAGGAGGGAGGGAGGAAGAAGGGAGGGAGGAAGGGAGGGAGGAAGAATGAAGGAAGGAAGGAAAGAAGGAAAGGGAGGAAGGTAGGGGGAGGAAAGAGAGGGATGGAGGGAGGGAGGAAGGAAGGAAAGAGGGAAGGAAAGAAGGAGGGAGGGGAGAAAGGAAGGACAGAAGGAAGAAAAGGGGGATGTAGGGGGGGAAAGAGAGAGGAAGGAAAGAAAGAGAGAAGGAAGGGAGGAAAGAAGGAACAGTCAAAACAGACGGGGTCAATTTGACCCGGGAGGACGACACGAAGGTTAAGTGCAGTAATTGAGTAAATGTTTCGTCACTGTTTAAAACAAAGTTAAGTCTTGTGCAGCTGAGACTGAACCAACTCATCACCAAGATGTCTACACGACTTCAGAAATGATGAAGCCATATTTACAAATGTCTTTCTTGGAAGTAATACTTTTAAAATTTTGGGGGCCACAATTTTCCACCAGGCGCTCATGTTGCATTTCCTCTCTCTTTCTCTCTCTCTCTCTCTCTTTCTCTCTCTCTCTTTCTCTCTCTCTCTCTCTCTCTCTCTCTCTCTCTTCTCTCTCTCTTCTCTCTCTCTCTCTCTCTCTCTCTCTCTCTCTCTCTCTCTCCCTCCCCTGATATTTCCTGTCTGTCTCTTCACTTCACTTCCCACTATCTAATAAAAACATAAACGCCCTCTCCGACAGTAAAACGGCCTCTTAGATCTTCACTGAGCACAGTTATGTTTCACTTATCACCCTTAAAATCTGAGAGTGATGTCATTGCTATGCTGTGAACAAAGTCTCCAAACTAGCCACAGAGGAGCATGTAACCCTTTAAAATGTCAATAAATAAAACATGACAAGCACCAAAACTCAACTTTAATAGGTTTCTCTTATCGTCATGCACCGCACCACGTTATGAATCACTGATTTAATTGTGATCCTGAGAGGATTCCCCCTCAGCTTTACACGCTGACGAGCTTTTCCTTCAGGACAGTTTGTGATTCAGACGAGCTGTGAGTTTGGTTTTTTTGAACGTTTGACTGACTCACGCTTCCTCACGGTCACAGTAACCTGCAGGAGTAGCTGTGTGCTCTGAAAACACTCTGCCCAAAAAAGTGACGTCTCAGCAAAACAGCTTCCTGTTCGACCAGCTGTGGAACTTTGCCCAGAAAAAACAAGGTCAGGTGGTTTTGGACTGATATAGATTTGATCTGTTTGTATTGACGTGCTCAGTGAGTGGACACACAGATAAAGACTTGTTTTCCAGGCTGTTTGTTAGAAGATATCTTCTTATAGATCCACACAAAGTTTAGACACTGCTAGTGAGTCTTAACCCTCCTGTTGTTCTCGAGTCAAGGAAGGAAAGGAGGAAGAAGGAAAGGAGGGAGGAAGTGAGGAAGGAAAGAAGGAAGGAAGGGAGGAGGAAGGAAGGAAAGAAGTAAGGGAGGGAAGGAAGGACGGAGGAAAGAAGGAAGGTAGGAGGGGGAGGAAAGAAACGGAGGGAAGGAGGGAAGGAAAGAGGGAGGGAGGGAGGAAGGAAGGAAGGAAGAAAGGGGGATGAAAGAAGGAAGGGAGGAAAAAGAGAGAAGGAGGGAGGGAGGAAGGACAGACGGAAAGAAGGAACAGTCAAAACAGACGGGGTCAATTTGACCCGGGAGGACGACACAAAGGTTAAAGCAGCAGTCATATGAGCAGGGAAAGAGGTTTTCCTCGCTGTAAAGATCTCCTTCAAATGTGCTTTCAATGTAAAGTGATGGAGGACAAAATCCACAGTGTTTCCACACAGTCATTATAAAGTAGGTGATCAGCTTCTATTGAGCTTCATCAGTCTGAGTTATTATATCAAGTGATATCTGACACATTTACAGTCTTTTTAGCATCAGATTCCCTCTTAGTGTTTCCTGTTGAGCTGTGGTGGAAGTATAGTAACACAAAGACTTTGTCACTAAAAACACTGTAACGCTCAAACATAGAAGATGAAGATTTGACTCATTTTGGACAAAACTGAAGCTTCATATTAGCTTCAGATCAACTTTTAAATACATTTTTGTGGATTTTGTCCTCCATCACTTACATTGTAAATGCATTATGCAGCTTTGCAAACAAACAACAATAATAAATCAGATTTTTTTTTGTTGCAATCATTTTCTAAACATCTTCACTGTCTGCAATAGACTCCAATCACCAACTCTACCTGTCTGTTTGCATTTTAGCCACATTTATAATTCCACCCCTTGATATAAAATTATACATACACACGTTATTCATTTCACTGTTTATTATTCCCAGAGATTAAAAGATTTCACACAATTTAAAAGTACATATAGATATGTTTTTGCAGAATAACATACCACAGTACAGTATGGCAGATGTAGGATCAGTGTTATATGATAAAGTGTCTTATAGCTCACACTCAGTGAATCACTTTTTATTACTTTAAATTGGTATTTTAGAGAATTCAAGTGTAATTCTTAGAAAAAGAGAATCTGATAAAGTTAAGTTATACATTCAAATAAATGGCTGCTCTTTTATAGATATATTACTTTATCTTATATATCTACATTTACATTTTCTCAACTGGAAGAGAGAATGACAAAACATGACGACATGCATGATTCATATCTCACAGTTCAATTTACATAACACGTAAAAACAATTAATTCACCAGTCAAGTCAGTAATTATTTAAAAAAAAAAAAAAAAAAAAAAAGTGTATCTACTGAACTCTTAAGGTGAAAACTTTTCTACAGAGCGTCAAAGGAAATAAAACGTCACATTAATTTTTTTTAAATTGTGCGTTAAAAGCAAACATTGCTGCACAAAGAATCTGGCTAATTCCTGTTTGTTGGTTTTGTTCGTTAGTACAACTAGTAAGAAAAAAAAACTGCACTTGTGCATTTATACATTCAAGCACGAGTGATACTAGTTAACATCCAAGTGTCATCTATTGTGGAGCGAACAGGTTTGGGAGTGTGTACAGTCAGAGATGAAATGAGATAAAATCCTAATTGGACTGTGTTATATTCTTCGCCTCCCTTCTTGCTTACTTTCCTTCTGCAGCTTCAATAAAGAGCAAAAACATTAAATTATTATTCTTATCGTCAAGAAGTTCCATAAAAAACACTATAGAACTATTTTCTATGTATCAAAAGCCTGATATATATATGTTATTCCTCTTTGTGCTACAGAGCGCCGAAGCTCCGAAATCTACTAAAAACACTGAAAACGAGCCACAGGATCACGCTAGCTGTTTTTTTGCACGATAAAGAAAGTGGAGTATGATTAAGATGGAAACGTTGGCGTATTATAACAGCATTTCAAGAGTATCTCTCTTCCGTATTGTGACACATTTCCAAGCGAAACAGGATGGATCGGCCTTCGACGTATCATTGTGAGAAATTTTATTTTAACGTTGAAAAGCGGGCGTGAAGACGTAAAAAATTGAGGACTGATTAATAGGTAAATTGGTTGGTTTGTAAGCACGTCATATTTAGTTTTACAGGAAGATTTTGATATAAGAATATAAAGTAAAGGATATATGGTGGTGTGTCGGATATTTAGTGCCATCTAGTGGTGAGATTGCAGATTGCAACAAACTGAATATCCCCTCCTCCACCTCTAAGCGTGCAGGAGAACAGAAGCCGCAAAACTCAAACTCAAAAGTCCCTCACTAGAGCCAGTGTTTGGTTTGTCCATTCCAGGCTACTGTAGAAACATGCTGGTACAACGTGGTGGAAGAGGACCTGTTCCCTGTGTAGATATAAAGAGCTCGTTCTAAGGTAACAAAAACACAACAATTCAGATTTTCCGATGATTATACACCAATTAAAACATACGTATGAACATTATATTCCATTTCTGCTTCTATATTCTACACACTGGAATTTAAATAGGTGCACAACATGACCTGGGATGTCATCTAAAATCATGTAATCTTGATTTTAAACATTCACTGAAGACACAAAAACATCAGATCCGTGTGGAGCGATGAGGAGACAGAAAGTCATATTTCCATCATGTTTTCTACATTGTTGTTTTTCGCCAATTGAGAATTCACTGCTGCTCATTTTGCTGCACCCCCCTCTTCCTCTGCAGTGGTTCAATGGCACAGATTTTTTTAAAATGAGCTCCACAAGCTGCATATATCAACAAATCAACTCATAATATTAGCATAATGGCAGTGAATGGAAATGCGCAATAATTTGCATTTTCTTTTGGTGATTTTCAGTTGACATTTGCACTTCAATTGGATGGAAACTTGACTATTGGACGACTAGTTCCTTCATTATCATGAACACACACACACTGGTTTATTTTGACTCAATCCCAAACACACCATCCTGCTGCCAGAAATTCTCGCTAGAGCACCAAATGTAGATCCATCCTGTGCTGAAAGTAGTCCCAACCCAATAAATGTACTATTTCTTCCAGTTTTTTAAGTAATGTTTGAAAACTACATTTTAGAGATTTATCTTCTCAATAGGAACCAATGGGCTTGCAGTTTTGACATTGTTAATTTTGGCTTTTCTCTGGGATTTATAAACAAAAAGAGCAATATAGTACTACAGTTCTGCTATATGATGGGTGCAGTCAGAATAACAGGTTCTGAGTTAGTTTATTGTGTAAATCCCTGGACTTAAGTTAGGTTTAATTAGTTTAAAACTTAATTTGTTAAGAAATCGATCTATCTCTCTGGCTGCTGGAGGCTGGGGAAGAAGTTAGGAAGCTTAGTCTACTTCGTTAGCATTATCCTGGTGAGCTAATTAAGTAATTATGAAGCTAAACTGTGCTTAAGATGAACGTTTGTTGCTAATAGAGGGAATGGTTTTAACGCGCCTTGCACCATTAAGTCCTTGATTTATTCCTGACTGTGTCTGTACAAAGTGTTAATTGTCATCTGGAAAAGAAACTGAACATTTAACGCATTCATTTGGCTGTTTTGGAAAAGGCAAAATGGAGTGTGATATGTGCAAGTTGACTATAGTTTGTTTCTGAGTAGGGCTGAGTATCGTTTAAAAAGCGATGATACCAGAACCAATCCAAGTACCCTTAAAGTGATACCAACACCAATTGAGTACATTCGATACCCATCATGTGAATAGAAGCATTAAATAGCAAAAAATGATGGTTGTAGCTGCTGTGGCAGTGGACCAATCGACAAATAGTCATATTTTCTAGCTCTGGGTGCAAAAAGGATCGATTGCAGGTATCGCTTGACGGGAGACGTTTCAATTCTACTTGGTATCGATTTATTTTGGTCAATACCTTTTTAAAAAAGTATAGAGAACCGATACCCAGCCCTATTTCTGGGACAAAAAACAAACAAACAAATGCAAAGAAAAGCAAGAAAACTCTGGTTTTAAAACAAAATGTTCTCAAGAAAGTCTAGAAACTTTCCCCCCATAGTCCGACAAGAGTCATGAGGAAACACAACAAAACAGACTACTTTTCAAAATGTCAAGAGGTCCTTTCAAATTCCCTTCGCAAAAATTCCCCTAGATCTCAGAAAAGCCTCTGTGTAGAAGTCGGCGAGTATCCTCTTAAGACCCAGTTGATGAATTCACAGAGCTGGTGCAGTTTTAGTCTCAGAGGGCTCCAACCTGGAAAACCCTCAATGTTGCCTGTTCTGCTCTGCTGACTTCTGTGATCACACATAAAATAAAATAAAATAAAATAAAATAAAATAGAATAAATGTTTTTTCAAGTTACAGCAAACCGGACGACAATCTGTATGAGCATCCACAGACTCGACAGCTGACATTACATTTATATATGTACAGTGTAATCTACATGCTTAAATTAACCCGTCACAGGTCGACTTTAAGACTAGTCCGAAGTCTGAGTCACTGGCAGGAGTCGAGCAAACCCTCATATTTCTGTCCCACCATCTGTCCTCGTCCTCCTCCTCCTCTCTTCACCTCCTCTTCTTCGGTGAGTAAGACAAGACAAGCCAGACAAAAAAGTGTGAGATGACACGACGAGCTGAAAGAGGAGGAGGATTGAGCTTTTTCTTAAATGATGTAGTTTGAAAATAATTAAAAAGTAGACGAGGACGAAGAGGAGGAGGAGGAGGTACTTGGCATCTTCTCAATCTTCTCTTCTTCAAACAGCAAACTTCATCACCTCCTCCTCCTTTTGAACCAAAGCTTAAACAAGTAGGAGGAAGAAGAGGGGGCAAGATATCTTCTAGCCATTTCTTCCTTTCATTTCCATCCCTCCATCTCCTCCTCTGCTACTCCGTGGGGGGGGGTGAGATCAGACAAGCTGGAGCAGGAGGTCCTGGAAGGTTTCCAGACCTTTGCAGGAGTTCCTCAGGGCTCCCTCCGATGCCAGCTGGGCAGCCAAGAGGAACAACTTCCTGTCCTCGATCACGGAGCCCAGAGACAAGGCTTCATGGAGCTCGGACACGGTCACAGCGTTGGGTTTATCCTGCAAAGAGTAAGAAACAGGTCAACATCGTAATAAACTTAACCAGTATTGTGTGCAGTACAGTCAACTATTGGACAGTATTTAGCAAACAGTGTCTTATAATTATGGTTATATATCTATCTGTGTGATTAGTGTCATCCAAACACTCATATTTGGTTGGTACTATAGTTAGCTATCTTCCTTTGTCCCGCACAATAACGTTAGCTTAGTTTGGTTGTGAACTAGCAACAAACAGGAACTATGTTAAGGTATGTTTGACAGAAATATAGTTTGACTCAGTTTTGACAGTTAGCTGCACCTAGCTGCCGCCAAATAACTAAAGAAGCTGTGTTTATGTTTGTTTTGGCAAATGTGGCAAAAATAAGTGTTTAATTAGGTAAAATATAATCTGTATGATTAGTATCATCTAAACACTCATATTTGGTTGCTACTATGGGTAGCTATCTTCCTTTGTCCCGCACAATAACGTTAGCTTAGTTTGGTTGTGAACATTGGACACAAACATCTGACTATACTGATAACAAAAGCTGTGACTTCATTCAAAACTTCTGCTTGTTGCTAGTTTATTGATTACACAGGAAACACAACGAGCTAGCCAAACTAACAACAAACAGAAGCTGTGTTTGACAAAAATATAGTTGCTAACAACTAAATAAGCTGTATTTAGGTGTGTTTAAATGGCTAAAATATAGTTGTAAATGCAGCTTTAGTTTGTTGCTAGCACAGTTAGCTGTTTTCATTTGTTAGGAAGCGAATGTGCTTGTGTGTGACAAATGAAAACAGTTCATTGTGTTTTGGCAACTATGGCAAAAAATATGAGTGGTTAGCCGAAATATAGTTATACACACATTTAGTTTGTCTCTAGCGTGGACCTGTTGGCAGCTGCTAGTGGATATTAGCAATAGCACATGGTGCATATAGCATGGTTAACTATTATATAACAACAAACAGAAGTCGTGTTTAGCTACGTTTTGGTAGATACGGAGAAAATATGAGTGTTTGGCCACAATACGCCTCTTTGTTTGTCACTAGCACAGTTACCTGCATTTGCACTAAATTAAAATAAGAAAAAATGCAACACTGGGAGCAAACAGAAGCTTATATTATGGAAATACATTTTGCCATTGGAGTCTGTTGTAAGTCTTGTGAGCCTGAGCTAAAAACCTATATAAAGCAATAAGCTACAACTTTCAGAGCCTCCTTTCAAGCCTATGAGGGGTGAAGGTTTCATAGTCAAAACACAATGCAAACCTTAATTGTACCTTTTAACTGTTTCCAAAAGAAAAAAATTATAGTTGTTTGTTGTCTGTAGTTTGTAATCAAGGAATGACATCCACAGTATAATATCCACATAGACACAGGTGAACATTATGATATAACCAACACACATATTCCAACTCACAAAACACTGACTTAACAGGTTCAGAGTAAATTTACTATGAACTTAAAGCCATTACAAACGACTACGTGTCATATTTTCAAACGGTTGGTATCTCAGTTTTGATCAAAACTTCTCTCTGTGTGTGAAGACAGTGGATTTAACGCTACCCTCCTACACAAAACCATTCAACCCAGGCTACAGTCTATAGATGTCCGCCTCGTTTTTCTTTCCCAACACACAGACTCTGCCGACGCTATTGTACTGTTAAAGCAGAGCGAGTGTGCTGAGGCAGAGAAGAAAGTGGAGGTGGGTGAAAAACACTATCACTGTCAAAGAAGAGCTCCTCCTACTGAAGACAGGGTTGCTTTTACTTTCACCTGCGTCATGTGCACGGCACGACACAGGTTTTAGACTTTAGGCTGAAGGCACTTTGATCATCTTAGAGACAACAGATTCTGCTCCAGTTTTCTAAAGCAGGTTTATTTTTTAGCTGGGTGAATGTTTTAATAAAGGCAGCTATTGATTTCCATTGATTTCAACATGCTTAAACTTGTTTGAGATTGGTTTTCCATCACAGTAAAGAGTGTATCCTCTTTTATGTGTGTCAAAGTTGCATTATCATTTCACAGTAAGGTAGTATACTTCATTGAACATTGAAATTGAGTGCTTGTGGCACAAATATATAATTATTATATCTAAACCTTTAGCTAGTACAGTGAGCTGTTAAAACTAGGGATGTCCGGACATCAACAAGTTCATAGCGTCCACCGCCATGAACACGAACACACAAACCAGAAAGGTTTACCTCCTCGTTGTCATTTTCTCTGTTATGTTTTCGGCGAGTCGCCTCTGTGACGTTATCGTCAGAGTCCGGTGGGTCCTATCTGGCTCCTATCTGGGTCCTATCTGGGTCCTATCTGGGTCCTACTCTGCTGGAGACACAACACCTGAGAGGACCGAGTGAGAGGACTTCCTGTAAAGGTCCCGCCTCCAATAACGGGGCTTATGTCTGTGGTTTGGAACTATTTCCAAGTGTGTCCTACGGATAGTAAATTTGCAATTTACAATGACTGCAAAGCAGCATAATAAATATGGCAGTTACATATTGGCACTTTTTTCCATAACTTAAGTTGAAGTTGTTCTCTTATTTTGCACAGACAGTGTTTACATGTGGAAAGCCATGTTGCATTTATGTTTGCATCCAGTGGAGCATCACAATAAAATTAGGCATAATGTGTTAATTCCACAATAGGAGAGATGTTATGTTGTTACCACTTTGGTGTAAAAAGCCTGCAAATATCGGTATCGGAAATTAAGAGTTGGACAATATTGGTATATCGGATATCGGCAGAAAAGTCGGCCCTAAGAGAAAATCTGGATGGAAACTCACATATCAATAAGCAAGGTTTAGAAAGTCTTTATACTATTCGATTCATGTTTTTATAAAATATTCATATTTTTTTGGTCCTATTATTCATCTCAAAATAGGGAAGGAAGAGTGATCATTTCACAACTATAGTGATTTAAATGCCTCCTGTTTTGCATGTTTTAACAAGGAGTATTTTTTTTTATCACAGATTCCTTTTCCTTGATAATAATGCAGTTAACCCGGAGTCACTGAGCGGATGAGAGCCGCAGCGCTCTGACAGTAGATGTGACAAATACTCCTGCTTCCCTTCAAGCGTCATGTATTATTCCACTAGTGCCGCGCGGGCTGAAGAAATATGAGCCGAGGAGGAAATGTGGAAATGTTTATTTCAGGAGCCTGACGGATCATTTCTGCTGGATGAGTGATGAAGAAATACTCTGAATCAAACTCGCTCCGAAGCATTTTCTCCTTTTTTTTCTCCGCTTTTACCTTAAAAATGTTTAACCTCATGTAGGATATATTTATTTAGAATTAGACTTCAGTATCTTTCTGAGGGTTTTCACCAGTTCAGCAGTGAGTATGATGGCTTTTAGGTGAGTATTTAATTTAAATAATAAGACACTCCACTGTTTACTTTTATATTTTTGCCAATTTTAAACAAGTTGTTATCACGGCTGCTTATTATTGTTGTTGTAAAGTGTTAATATCTTGCTATACATTATTAGATTTTTAATGTCTCACAGGTATTATTATTGACTGAACCTTGTAAGCCTTGTTTCCAAGCTCCCTCCAGGCAAGGAAACACTTATTTATTGGATAATGGGGGTTGTGCTTTTTATACAGTATCTAAAGAGATGGATATGTCATGCCTCAGTCTGTTTCTTGGCTTATATTTCCTGTTTTATTTTGATCCTCATCTCTTCTTCGTCTCGTTTCAGGTCCTTCACCTCCTGCCTGTGTGATTACCTCCCTGCCCTAATGTGTTGCACCTGTGTCTCATTGTCTCCCTGTAGAGTATATAATCTGTTTTCTGCCCTCTGTTCCAGTTTGTCTTGCTCCCTTGTGACAGCGTTCAAGCATTATTTAGTGTATTCCTTGTGAGCCTTTAGTGTTTTTTAACCACTTTATGCCTTTTTTGCCTGCTAGTTTGAAGTGTAATGGGTTAAAATGTGTAAATAAACGTATGAATAACTTGCACACATTCTTTTTTTGTGGACCCAGCATCAAATTTCTGCTTTTTTTTTGAGAGAATATATTAGAGGATTATGGCAAAAATGTCTAAGTGGTGTAACCATAAAAACTTTGTACCAAATAATAAAACTTGCTTAAAAACAGTAAATTGTCAATAAAACACCATATCAACTAGTTTGGCATGATCTTACATTATAACTTTATATTAAATAAAGGTAATGGAATACAATTGTTCTAAATATTACATTTACTCTGGTAACCATGGAGATCAGGAAACATTTACATGTTTTAAATGAAGTCATTATTAGTATAAGTCCACTTAAATACACTGTAGGTGATAAAATATGTAATATTTATCATTCTTTTGTGGTTACACCATTTGACATTTTCAGGAGCATTCAGTCTTACTTTTGGTAAAAAAATGGTACAAATGTCATTTCAAATGATATAAAACCAACAAAAATACTAAATGTACATTTTAACAAACCTGATGCTGCTTTTAAAACTATTTTTTAAGATATTTTTGAATTGCTTGTCTTCCAACCCTTATCTACCACTGACCCATATACAGAATGTAAAAACCAAAAGCAATACAGCCTGAGGCTTGTTCCCCGAAAATATCTATTAAATACGCCGCCCCTTCCTCCTGGAACAATGTACAGACGGACCTGAGATAGTCAGAGCTGATTACTGTCGGGGAATTTAAGTCAATTTTAAAGGATTGAGAGAATAATACTCTTGGTCCGAGATTGTTCTCTCAGAGAAAAACAATCTGATGTAATTGTTCCAGTTCATGTATCATAACTGGATTTTGTCCATAATCTTGTCCTGTATATTAATCTGGATATTGTGTTCACTCGTCTGTAGCGTGTTGGGGATTATACGTCTGTTTATGTTGTTTGTAGTTATTGTACCAATGTTTATGCTTCACTGTTGGCCAGGTCACCTTTCAATGCTCTGAAACAGTAAACTTCACTATGAATTGAATATTTACACTTTAATTAGGAAAAAGGTTTAAATATACATAAAAAGCTGACTGAATATCTTTAAAATAAATTTCTGGCATATATCAGATGGCACCAACACTGATACCGATATATCTGTGATCAGCCAATAATATCGGTTGCACAATATATCGGTCGGGCTCTAGTACTGATTGGGCTAAAACCAGACGGGGAGTTCCAGTCCTCTGAAATGATGCCAACGAGGAAGTAACTTAAAACTGCATTCTATCAAAAGGCCACCAGGGGGCGACCGTTTTGGTGTCAAAAGGACTTCCGTCTCTATACAAGTCAATGGAGAATTCACCAACTTCTCACTTGATTTCTAACCTCAGTAAACGTTTTCAAAATGTGTTTATGGTCTCAATCGCTAGTTTAAAGCCTTCTTCAATGCAGTATGATGTTCATTTGGGACATTTTGGCCTCCCTGATTTTATATTCGACGATAAAGCAGGGTATGCATTAGGGCGTGGCTACGTCGTGATTGACAGGTTGATTGGTTCACAGGTTCAGGAGGGCGCCTCATGCTCCTCCTGATGCCCATATAAGTAGAATCTGTTTTTTTATTTTTCCCAGCATGCAACTGAAATTTTCAAGATGGCACTGCTCAGATCCGATACTATTGGCCTCCGAGCAGCAGTCCACAAACCAATGAGTGACGTCATGGATGTTACGTCCATTTCTTATATACAGTCTATGGTTAAAACATGCCAAAAAAAAACCTGTATAAGATTTTCAGGACATCTGGTTTACCTGCTTGTTTCCCAGGATGACGACAGGCAGCTGAGGCTCCACCCTGAGGAGGCGGTGCAGTTCAGTCTTAGCCAAAGGGAGGCGGCTCCGGTCAGAGGAGTCCACCACGTACACCAGAACATGAGTCCTGCTTAGGTATTCGGACCAGTACCGCCTCAGGTCCTCCCCACCACCGACTGCAGAGGAGAAAATGCAAAGGGTTATAATCATAAAATACAGAATTTCTGCTGTGAACTCTTTGAAAATCTTTCTTTTTTTTTATGTTTAGGCGTTGGTTACATGTGTGGGAAATGTTCAAATATTAGTGATGTTTCAGTATATTTTTTTTCTCGGGGTCAAGAATGAATCTCCACCTTCAAGTTTGGGTTGTAGTTTCACTAAAATGGGGTTGTTGTAATCACCTTATAACAGAATATCTTAACCTTTTCTCCTGTGTTTCATCAATGCAAAACAATTACGAATCTAGCTATTAAATCAGGTTTCCCCAGCTAAGTGTCAACATGGTCTAATTCCATTTAGTGTTGTTTGGAGACTAAAACAACCATGATGCTAGTGTCTCTCTCTAAATGCTCATGTCAGCATGCTTACATGGATACAGTGATAATGTGAGCATGGTGATGCTTAGCTCGCATTAAGTTTACCATGTTGTTTCAGTGACATTTGTGAATTAGCAGTAAACACAAAGCTAAGTTGAGGCTGATGGGAATCTCATAAGTTTGGGAGGTTCTGGACAAATAATGAAAAAGCAGAAAATCAAAGTTATTACAGTTCATCTTCTGAGGCTTCATGAATGTGTGAACGACATTTCACAGCAATCAATCCAATATTTGTCAAGATATTTCAATAATTAATTAGAAAAGTTTATGGTGGCATTAGAGGAAGAGTCAGAGGACCACCAAAGTCATTAGGATACTTTAATCTAGAAACCATGGACGTGTGAGCCAAACTTTGTGCCAATCCATGAAGAAGATGTTGAGATATTTCACAGTAGAAGTGAAAACCTTAACCTGCTGCTGGCACTAGAGAAAAAATCTGTGTGTTTGGGAATGTTCTATAATTAAGGCCAAGCATGGGCCTTGAGGACACAGTAAAGGCAGCACTATCATCTTAGCAGAGACACATACTGTTTATCTCCTTGAGACGGTGAAGGCAGCTGTTTGTGGTGTTTTGGGGAAAGCAGGAGTCCCTTTGATAACGGTCACGGTCAGATGATATGACTGTCTGACTCCCTAAACACACGGGGCCTGATTTACTAAGATCACAAATAGTGGGTACTAAATTGTGTGCACAGTGCAATAGATTGTGTGTTTAGTTTGTGTGCGTTTTGCAGGTGATCTACTGAGAATAACTGTGAATGAAAACAGGTGCAACTGGTGCAGACAGCAGTATTTAAATGAGGGTTTTGTGTCTTAATGGAGAGTTTGGACGAGCAGAAAGCTGCAAGCTCAAAATGAAATGTGATCAGGTTCTAGTGGAAGAGGTTAACTAATATATTGAGTTATAACAACAACTAATATTACCAGAAAAACCCACATATGGGAGAGTATTAGTGACGAAGTCAATGCTGTTAGTAAAACCACAAATATTAACACGGGTGGAAAAAAACTCCGCCCTGTGTGTATTCTGTCATTGTGCGTCCGTCTCGTCGTCTCCATAGTAACAGCAGGTTAATACCTGTCCTTCAAAGGTATTATTTATATACACAGTTACCGTCAGAAATAATACCTTCAGGTTTGGTAAATCACAATGCGTGTGCTAAATAACATATTTACATTTTCTCCTCCCTGTATTTTGCACACTGGGGTTGAAACGCCTCCTATTACATTCATTATGATAAACTACTAAATGGACAGCTCGTACTATCTTGCACAGTTGATAGACGTAAACCTCAGTGCGCTGCGTTAGTAGATCAGCTTGCATATTTTTTGCGTGTGATGTCAAGTTTGCACACGTTTTTACACACGCAAACCTTGAGTAAATCAGGCCCACAGATGGGTAACTGTGTGTTCTTGTTTGTAGAATAATGAACCAATAGGCTAATTCCATATACTGTAGATGCATTGAGTATGACCATTTATTGACATAGAGTATTCATGGTGCTATCAGTGAAGGCTTAAAGACGATCCATGGAGGACAGTTTCCTGTATTGATAATACTTTGTTCTCCTTGCCCAAGCTTCAATAAACATTTTCAGTGTAAGACATCCTGGACTCTTGGCTACTCTCCCCACTGATGAGGTTAACCATTGACAAATTCTCCATAACACAGAGGATCATTCGAGTAGTTGAAGTGTATCCTCTAGAGAATTTGTGTTGTAAATTTTACGACAATCCACTAAATCCACCAAACGTCAATCTCATGCTGGCACTAGAGCACAAATCAGAGAATCACCAAAGTCAGCAGGATTCATCCTCTGGGGGTTACGAATGGTTAAACCAATTTTTACAGCAATCCATGAAGTGGTTGTTGAGATATTTCAGTCTGGACTAAAGTGGAAGACGACCGTTCTTATCAGCCTGAAATGAATCATTCACACTGCGGAGGATCCAGCCTGTGAACTGTGGCACAGCAGGTGTTCCCAGTTGGAGGGTTTCCATAATTAAATTAGAGTTTAATACAAAGGAGTGATGTGTTATCTGACTCCCTGAGGGGCCTATTTTCTCCAAAAATATCAGTTTTATTAAACAGCTGAAGAAACAACAGTGTATTGTGTATTGTAAGCTGAAGAGAAACAGTAACATGACCCTGATTTAGTGCATCGCTCGAGGGCTTTTCTGCTTTACTTTCAAATAAAGCAGACGGATCGATAAGTAGAATTAGATTAGATGTTCTCCTTTACACAAATTGGCTGCAGATTAATCTCAGATGTGCTCCACACAAATAAGACAATCTGTCATCTAGTTTTTTGAGTGAGGATGAAATAGATTAAGACAGCACTCAGCCATTATTTATGTCCATGGTTCCCTGCTGGGGAAATTGATCCAATCTATTTTTCCTGTTGCCTCCAGTCATGATATGTCAAGCGAGAGGCTGTGAGCAAAATGAAATTGTACAGCTCCTCCTTTGTGTTATTTTTACAGGGTTAGGTTTTATGTCTCTACTTTTGGACTTTGGAGTTACATCTGGCAGTGGGTGGGTGTTATCTTGAGCTTGTTATCCTGCTCTGTGGACTGATGGTTGATTGGTTGAGTGATTGATTGCCGAGGCTGTTTGAACACTCTGCCTCTGTTTGGGAATGTTCTCCACTTAAAATACAATATCAACTAAAGCGAGTTCTGCATTGTTAGGTCCCTTCGTGGCCATGACTGAAAACATATGTCCTTCTTTTTTTTAAATATGAAAGTGTCTGCAAAAGTGTATTTCAACAGTTTTTGGTTATTTAACCCTCCTGTTGTCCTTGAGTCAAGGAAGGAAGGGAGGAAGAAGGAAGGAAGGAAGAAGGAAGGAAAGGAGGGAGGAAGGAAGGGATGAAAGGAAACAATGAGGGGAGGAAGGAAAGAAGGACGGAAAGAAGGAAGGTAGGTGGAGGAAAGAAAGAGAGAAGGAGGGAAGGAGGAAGGAAAGGAAGGAAGGAAAGAAGGAGGGAGGAAGGAAGGGCAGAAGGAAGGAAGAAAGGGGGATGGAGGCAGGAAAGAGAGGCAGGAAAGAAAGAGAGAGGGAGGGAAGAAAGAGAGAAGGAGGGAAGAAAGAGAGAAGGAGGGAGGGAAGAAGGACAGACGGAAGGAAGCAAGGGAGGGAAGAAGGAACAGTCAAAACAGACACTATATACACCTCAACAGATGCTTTCATTCCCTTCTTGGGAACCTGATTTAATGGATGTAAACATGGCCCGCTTGTTTAGTTTAACACAGTTTTACTTTGTTTTGGGTTTGAGACACTGGGAGATACTCCTGTCTTTAAGTCATATAGATGGTATATGTGGTTACGTGGTATCTTGTTCATCAGAAAAACAGGAAAATGAATGAATGCAATATGCTTCCGTACATTATAGTGCATTATAAACTGTTTACTAATTATTCATATACAGATTATAAATGCTAAAGTCAAGTTTTACCATGTTGTAGTATATTTTTCTTACGTTGTTCATAATCGAAAATAACGCTGTGCTTTATAAAAGTGACACAAACTGAGACAAATTGTCATTATATCATAGGAGTACTGGTTACACTGGACTTTCTGGACATGTATGTGGGGGGCAGTAGGGGCCCAATGACACATTTTTGCCCCATGGCCTCCAAACAGGTTTTTCTGGCCATGCTGATTACTTGATTATGATGAAAAATGGCGTCATAAAGAAAGAAAGATATGTTTGTAAGAAAATCTAGCTACCACCTTCAGTGGATGGGAAAGTTTCAAAGTGACTTAAGGTTTTAATTTCCCACCATCATCATCATCCTCATCCTGCTGTGTAGACCCGCCCTGCAGCTGCAATGACCGACATCACTCTGCGGCCAAATGAATCACCGCTCACACTCCAGCGGGTATGACTCCAGGTCCTCAACGCCTCAGTCTTCAGCAGAGCGTCACCACACACACCAAGAATTCATTAGTGCCGGACTTAATGGAGAATGTTGCTAGGAAACTGGGTAGTGATGTATCTTTAGCTGATGTGATGTGGCAGCAATAAATATGTGTTTACCTGATGTGACGCAGAGGATGGACCTGACACTCAGCAGGGTTAGCAGCTTGTGTCCTACAGTCAGCAGGATGCTCATGCAGCTGCTCTACAGACCTCCTTTATTACACCTACATTTACACACACGCAGCAGACAGTCAGCCCTATGCATGTGAATGATGTGGACGCATATGCAAACTGAAAAAACTGCATCCCGGATTTCCCTGCATATTAAAGGAGGGCATGAGCTGCACATTTCCATTTGCTCTATAGTCATATTCTGGGGTTTTACTGGAATATCTTTGCATGATTTACAGTTCAACACTACCTATTTATCTTATATGGGCTCATTATGCAGCCTCTCAGGTCTCTGGTCATGGGAAGACAGTGTCTCATGAAAAGAGCAATGACCAAAACTAACGTCTAACCAGTGTCAAGGGACATTTTAAGGTATTTATACATGCTGTTTAACATGAAACTACAGTATTTTTGTTTTTGTGAATAAGTGACTAATGGGTAAAGTATTGAACGAGAGCGCTGCAGCCAGAATCTGTGAAATGAAATGCAGTGTAATCCCGACAGGCCAATGGTGCTCCATCACAGTATGTCCACTAAAAGTGTTTGTGGTTTTGCTACTGACAGGCTCAGACTGGTTTTATAAGGCTCAGTGATAAATAAGGGTTGTCAAATGGTGTAACCACAAAAGAATGATAAATATTCAATATTTTATCCACCACCAGTGTATTTAAGTGGACTTATACTAATAATGACTTCATTTAAAACATGTAAATGGTTCCTGATCTCCATGGTTACCAGAGTAAATGTAATATTTAGAACAATTGTATTCCATTACCTTTATTTAATATAAAAGTTATAATGTAAGATCATGCCAAACTAGTTGATATGGTGTTTTATTGACAATTTACTGTTTTTAAGCAAGTTGAATTATTTGGTATAAAGTTTTTATGGTTACACCACTTAGACATTTTTGCCATAATCCTCTAATATATTCTCTCAAAATGGATTAAAAGCAGAAATTTGATGCTGTATGCAAGTTATTCATACGTTTATTATGCACATTTTAACCCTTTAAATTTGACTAAACCACATGGACACGAAATAAAACCATCATTGACCCATACGTGTCTTGAGTGCATTATTAAAAAGGCCATACAAAGAAATGAAATGTTTTTCTTTACCTTCCGCTTACAGGCAGTAATGTGATCCTCTGGGGCAATAACTCCACATCAATGTACGTCCACTAACAGCTGTTGTTTGTTTTTGCCACTAAGGAGACTCTGTCATGGCTGAATAATTAGACAAAAACTCAAGTCTCAAAAGATCTCAGAAGAAGACATCTTGAGCGAGACTTAGACACAATAACAAACGGACCGAATCAAGCTTTATACCTTGTTTTCCCTAATGTTGTCAGACACTAAAAATAAGCCCATCGGTGGCAAAAAACAAGCTCTTCTGGTGGATGCATATTGATGGAGAGCTATTGTTCCTTGGGATTTCACTGCAGACTGTTTCCCAGCTGCTGGCTGCAGCACTCTCACTCAATACTGGACCAGATTCAAAAACTGTTGTTCCCATTAGTCACCTAGACACGAAAAGATTGGACAATAGAGTCCAGCTTGTTGTAGTGAAGTTAATTTAAATCTTTATTTTATAAGGTAGTCTCACGGATTTGAGATCTCTTTTTAACAGAAACAACCAGACAGCTACAATCAATAAAGAATGAATAAAAACAGTTACATGAGTCATAAAAAACCATCAGATAATAAAGCTTTAAAACCTCCGAGGGGAATGACGTAGTTAGTAGACTTGCAGTTCATTCAGTTTGAAATGTGCAGAGTACCTGAAACCAGCTCTGCCAACATTTAATGTGTACACAAGGGATTATTGCTATTTACTTTTCCCCCCGGCGAATGTTTGTCCAGTTGCTCACTCAACAAGCTGAGGTGCAGAATGAAATGGTTGTAAGTTAGATAAGAAGGAGAAAAGCTAAATGTGGGTTGCTGCTCTGAGTCTGAGTATCAGGATGCAATCAGGCTCAGTGTGACCATGTGCTCTGCCTTTGAGAAAACATGTTATTGCTTAGATTTGCTGTATCCAAATATGGACTCTAGCTATGTGTGTCTTTTTAATAAATGTCTATAATGTTTATAAAACCAGAACAAAGAGATCAGAGCACATTACTCCAGTTCTAAAGTCTTTACACTGGCTCCCAGTCTGCTATAGAATAGATTTTAAAGTTCTGCTACTGGTCTACAAATCACTGAATGGTTTAGGTCCAGAATACATGAATGACATGTAATGGCGCTTTTCCACTACACACTTTTCCAGCACGCCTCGACTCGGTACGGTTCCAGAACAGACCTTTTCCATTACAAAAAAGTACCTACTCAACGTGGGCGGGGTCGTCATAGCACGGCTCCGTGAAACTGCCGTGACTTCGTTTTATACGCGACACAAACTCATAAACAATGGAGGACATGGAGGCGATGGTGTACTTGCTGCTGTATGAGGCTTTCTGTCTCACACAAAGCAAGAGAAGAGAAACGAATCTCTGTAACGCTGTTGTTGGTATTTAAAAATGCCGGGTTTGATTCTTGTGTGGGACGGCTCATGACTCTTCCAGCGACTCTCTGACCAATCAGTGGCCGGCAGTCTGATGACGTCACATTTAGTATCGGCTTGGCTCGCTTGGAACCTCGGCAGAGCAGGTACCAGGTACTATCCCTGATGGAGACGCAGAAAAAACCGAGGCTAGTCGAGCCGAGGCGAGGCGAGGCGTGCTGGAACTGTGTAGTGGAAAAGTGCCATTAGTAGAATATAAACCCAGTAGGGCTCTGAGATCTACTGACTCAGGTCAGATAGTGGAGCCCAGAGTTCAGTTAGGGTTAATTGTATGTTTTTACTATTATTGGGTTTTATTTTTATTTCTTTTTTATGTTTTTTTAATTTCCAATTTTTTCTGTTAAATGTTTGTTTTATATAAAGCACATTGAGTTGCCATTGTGTATGAAATGCTCTGTATATAAATAAAGCTTCTTTGCCTAATGTATAAATATAAGTTTCTCTTTTTGGAGAACACAGGGGGGGAAGTGGTTTATGTTGCTGTAGCAGACAAGACACGCAATCTAATTTCAGTTTGACTTTGAGAGGAAAGCTGAGAATATGATCCTCAACCACATGCACACACACACACATACACACACACACACACACACACACACACACATACACACACACACACACACACAGTAACTTCCCTTCTAATACCAAGTTGCACTTCTCTTTAGCACAAACCCAAAATCTCAGCTTCTCAAAAAACTTCTCTAACAGATCTGAGCTGCGTCGCTTCATTTACAGTTTAAAGGCTTTTAGCTGGATTTCTCCCGGCGGACTTCATAAAGACAGAACTCATCGGTCTCAGCTCCCGATGTGTGGAAGTGTGAACTAAGCTGTCAACATGCCTCTGCGTCAATGTCACCGAGACAAAGACTCTAACATTTACTGTACAGGCTTCTGACTGAGTGGGAGGTGACATGTGTTCCTCTTACTTTTCAGAGATGAAAAAGGGGATTCGTGGCACCGCTGATCTGTGTTCAGATCATGAATAAATCAGCCACTGAGTGAGACACACTCCTCCCAATATATATATCCACAGAAACTGCAGCTGATGGTCTCACACTCACAGACCGGTTCAATGAAGAGAGAAGTCATTTATGTTATTTTTGGTGCAGTGCTGTGGCTTTCAGTGGAGCTGTAATTTGCAGGTTGATGAGTTTTTCTGTTAATATAATGCAGTCAAGCTGACAAAAAGGTCACAGTGAGAGTTTCTAACCTTCTATTCAAAAGGTTTAAGCTTCAACTTTCATGATACCTTGATACTGAAGTGAGATTTCTGGAAGGTTTCCTCAATCACTGAACTATAATAAGGACTATATTTTAAAGTCTGTGTAAAGTAAGAATAAATATGTGTTCTGAGTTTGACATACCACAGAAAAGTGTGTTGTTAACCACCCTGCCAAATTTGAATGATTAAAAAAATCGCCAAATATATGCAATTAGGCTTCAAAGTTGTGTAAAAGTCTGCCTATTTCTCTGCTCCCAAACGCTGTGGGAGTGCCCGCTGAGTCCACTGAAGCCCCGCCCCCTACCAAGTGTCACCTGTCAATCAAAGTCACCACCTCTACCAGAAACATGGACGCTAGGTCTGAGAGCTTTCTGCCGCTAACTCAGCTGCTAACTCGGCTGCTAGCTCGGTGGCTAACTCAGCTGCTAGCTCAGCGGCTAACTCGGCGGCTAGCTCGGCGGCTAGCTCGGTGGCTAACTCAGCTAACTGGCTAACTGTAGACTGTAGTAGTAGTGTGCGCTGAATGTATTTATACCTCTACAGCAGCAGGGCGGGTTTATGCTAAGCCTAGCTCCACAATTCAAATCTAAATGGTTGAAATGCTTTTTACACCTTTTTTTTAGAAATACATTTATGACCTATTTAATGTGTTTAGAAGAAAATGTCTGAATTCACTTTAAACAGTCAGTCTTTAAATGCCACAGATTGCTCCTGTGCTGAAGTGAGGATGCAGCGAGCTTTCAGTGAAGAGATAAAAGGAACAACAACTAAAATCTGGATGAAGTTCTGAATAACAGCTGGGCTTTGAGCTGTAGACAAACTCATCCAGATTTTCAGTGAGTAATATTGTCACATTTCTACCTACAGTGACACTAATGTACCATAACTACTGCTGCTGCTGCTGGCGGCAAATCACGCAAGAATGCAGCAAGTTTTCAGGTTGAAAACAGATCAAACTAAGTCCAGATATGCTGGAAAGGAACTACTTTTATATAAACATCATTAAACGTTTAAAGCCAAAAGTGTTTATATATGTTAAGAAATGCTGTACTTGAAGGTGGAGAAAGGTTCAGTTCAGTTGAAGCATACTGACGCCTTTATGTAGACAATTTAAAGTAATGTACAAAGAGCACATATTTAATTGGCCAACATAGTGTTAGGTTGCATTGCTGCACAAGTTGATAGTGTATGGATGTTGAGACTCCAATATGATAAATGTTACATGTTAAATATTTGTGTATGAAAACTGTACAGGATAGATTTACAGTTTTAAAGCAGTTTATCATGCTGTAATGATTCCTCCTGTTCATACTGACCATTAGAAGATCCCTTCATAATGTTTACAATGTAAAGTGATGAAGGACTAAATCCACAAAAATGGATTTAAACGTTTGATCTGAAGCTAATATGAAGCTTCAGTCGTCTGAATGAGTCAAATCTTCATCTTCTATGTTTCAACGTTACAGTGTTTTTAGTAGCAAAGTCTTTGTGTTACTATACTTCCACCACAGCTCAACAGGGAAACACTAAGAGGGAATCTGATGCTACAAAGACTTTGGTAACATAAGAGTGACATCATGACACTGTCATAACTGTTACATGACACTGAAATGAACGTGTCATAAACATTAATGACTGTTCTCATTAAGTGTCATTCTGTCTTTGTCATGACAACTTGACATTGCATTTGTTTGGGATGTCCTTATTATGACAACTTGACTCCTTCGTGATGTTAACGACAAATCAAAACACTACCACTTTACTTGAGGTCAAAGAATTTCTTAATTAAACTGTCATAATGATGTCATGACAGTCAGATGTCATAATAAGGACAGATGGCTTATATAGCGCCTTTCTAGTCTTTTTGACCACTCAAAGCGCTTTACACTACAACTCATTCACCTCATTCACACACATTCATACACTGATGGCAGGCAGTTACCATGCAGGGTGCCAACCTGCTCATCAGGAGGAAGCTAACCATTCACTCGCATTCATACACCGTCGGCACAGCAACGGGAGCAATTAGGGGTTAAGTGTCTTGCCCAAAGACACATCGACATGTGGACTGGAGGAGCCGGGAATCAAACCGCTAATCTTCCAATTGGAGGACGACCCGCTCTACCTCCTGAGCCACAGCCGCCCACATCCCAAACAAATTTAATGTTAAGATGTCATGACAAAGACAACTTCCTGTCATGTCACTTTGATTAATGTCAACTTGTCATTACAAAAACCAAATGACACTTAATGACAACAGTTATAAACATTTATGACATTGACATCATGTTTATGACTGTGTGATGTCACTCTTATGACGATACCTTCAAGTAAAGTGTTACCAAGACTTTTAAACACCTGTGTTTATGCTGGAGTTTCAACTTTTAGGATAAGTCTGGTGATGTTTATGTATTTTACTTATCGCCAACAAATCTAAAAAAACAAGACCATAACCAGCAATGAATTGATGTTAATATAATATATTATATGTATATTTTATTCCTCTGTGTCATGGAGCACACACACATACACACACACACACACACACACACACACACACACACACACACACACACACACACACACACACACACACACACACACAGTCTTACTGCCAGAAATCTACTTTATAATGACTGTGTGGATTTTCTCCTCCATCATTTTACACTGAAAGCACATTTGAAGGTTTTAATAGTCAGCATGAACAGGAGGAATAATTACAGCTGCTGGTTTTAAGATACACTTTAAACATTGAGAGCCTGTCCTTTTAGCTTTAGCCCTGACTCACTTCCTACAACCACTTCAGTCTGTCAACAACTAACTAACTGGAGTTATTCAGCACGTTGCGAGTTAAATGAAACAAATGAGCTGAACTGAACGGAGCTCTTTCCATTTCTCTATTTCTCTATTTCTCCTATTTCACTGCAGCGTTTGATGAAACATAAAGGCCCTCCAGACTGCACACTGAGCACTGCGGTGTTTTTGATTTCGTGGGATAAAAGGAAGCCTTACTCTCCAGGAAGTCGAGCTGACAGGCGGGGGCGTTGAGGCTCATGAAGTTGAAGCCGCGGGTCGGGCGGCAGCGACCTCTCTTACCCGCCGGCTCTCCGGGGGTTAAACCCTGCAGCATGCTGCTCTTCCCGGCTCCGTCCAGACCGAGGACCAGGACCTGACGCTTCCCACGATCCTCCTCCTCCTGCAGGAAGAGAGAGAGAGATGTTCAGACTCCAGAAACGTGAGCTTAAGTTCTTAACCCTCCTGTTACCTCCCGGGTCAAATTGACCCCGTCTGTTTTGACTGATCCTTCCTTCCCTCCTTCCTTCTTTCCTTTCCTTCCGTCTGTCCTCCCTCCCTCCCTCCTTTTCTCTTTCTTTCCTCCCCCCTACCTTGCTCCTTTCCTCTGTCCTTCCTTCCTCTTTTCCTTTCTCCCTCCCTCCCTCCTTCCTTCTTTCCTCCCTCCGTCCTACCTTCCTTCCTTATTTCCTTCCTTCCTTCTTTCCTTTCCTCCCTTCCTCCTTTCCTTCCTTCCTCCCTCCTTTCCTTCCTTCCTTCCTTCCCTTCTTCCTCCCTCCCTCCCTCCTTTCCTCCTTTCCTTCTTCTCTTCCTTCTTTCTTTTCCTTCCTTCTTCCTCCCTTCCTTCCCTTCCTCCCTTCCTTCTTTCTTCCTCCCAGGAAGGACAGACGGAAGAAAGGGAGGAAGGAAAGGAGGGAAGGAAGGAGGGAGGAAGGGAGGAAGAAAGGAACAGTCAAACAGACGGGGTCAATTTGACCCGTGAGGACGACAGGAGGGTTAAAGACAGAAGTTGTTATAGATCCTGGAGTTTAACTAAAGAAGATAATCAAAGTGTTTCCCTGCTTCGCCTCTTTTTAGTTCAACATAAAGCAGAAAGAACCGGCTTCATTACATCGGCTCCCAGGAGCTGTTTGCATGGATTATAAAGTTCTTATATTGCTTTACAAAGCTGTAAATGGCTCATGCTCGGCTTATTCAGCCAAACTTTTAAATCCATATGTTCCTGAAGGAGCCCTCCGGTCCTCAAACACCCATCTGCTCTCTCAGCACTCTGCTTAACCTTCCTGTTGTCCTCCCGTCAACCATGAAACTGAAGTCCTCTCGGGTCAATTTTGACTGTTAACCCTCCTGTTGTCCTCCCGGGTCAAATTGACCCCATCTCTTTTGACTGTTCCTTCTTTCCTTCCTTCCTTCCTCCTCCCTTCCTGCTTTCCTTCCTTCCTCCCTCCCTCCTTACTCCTTTCCTTCTTTCATTCCTTCCTTCCTTCCTTCTCTCCTTACTTCCTTCCTCTTTTCCTCCCTCCCTCCTTACTCCTTTCCTTCTTTCACTCCTTCCTTCCTTCCTCATTCCTTCCTTCCTCCTCCCTTCCTGCTTTCCTTCCTTCCTCCCTATCTCCTTTCCTTCTTTCTTTCTTTCCTTCCTTCCTTCCTCCTTTCCTTCCTTCCTTCCGCCCTCCCCCTTTCTCCTTTCCTTCTTTCCTTCCTTCCTTCCTCCTGTCCTTCCTTGACCTGAGGACAACAGGAGGGTTAATAAAACATAAAGTATAAATCATCACCTGATTCTGTGTTAGACTGTTTTAGCCAACTTCATTCCTTCCAAATTATAATAAATAGGCCTCATTTAAATGAGATTATGCCTCATTTTCTAGTTAAAAAAAGCTAAAACTATGAATTATTTTAACTTAATTTAAAATCAGACTGACAAATAATCACACCTGTTGTTCTCCTGCAGGTCAAAATTGACCCAGTCTGGTTTGATTGTTTATAATAAAGCATAAAATCATACAAATGATCACCCAATTAGTGAAGATGATACTTGCAAATAATGTAGTATTGAACCATTCATATGATTTTCAGGCAATTGGATGAAATAAATCCATATTTCTGACAACAGGAGGGTTAAAAAATATTGGACTTTTTCCATTTATGCCCTTAAAATGTGAAGCAACCAACCAGCAAACATCAAACATCAGTCAATAACAATGAATAACTTGCACACATTCTGTTTTTGTGGACCCAGCATCAAATTTCTGCTTTTAATCCATTTAGAGAGAATATATTAGAGGATTATGGCAAAAATGTCTAAGTGGTGTAACCATAAAAACTTTGTACCAAATAATTCAACTTGCTTAAAAACAGTAAATTGTCAATAAAACACCATATCAACTAGTTTGGCATGATCTTACATTATAACTTTATATTAAATAAAGGTAATGGAATACAATTGTTCTACATATTACATTTACTCTGGTAACCATGGAGATCAGGAACCTGACTGCTTTCTTTCTTTCTTTCTTTCTTTCTTTCTTTCTTTCTTTCTTTCTTTCTTTCTTTCTTTCTCTTCTTCTGCTTTCTTTCTTTATTCCTTCATTTCTTTCCTGCTACTTCTAGTTATTTCTTTCTTTCTTTCTTTCTTTCTTTCCTCATACTTTTAGTTTGTTCTTTCTCTTCTTCCTCCGCTTTTTTCTTTCTTTCTTTCTTTCTCCTCCAACTTCTTGTTCTTTCTTTCTCTTTTTCCTCCTTTTCTTTCTTTATTCCTTCCTTTCTTTCCTCCTACTTCTTGTTCTTTCTTTCTGTCTTCCTTTTTTCTTTTTTCTTTCTCTCTAGGTGGATTTCATACTTAATATTTATCATTCTTTTGTGGTTACACCATTTGACATTTTCAGGAGCATTCAGTCTTACTTTTGGTAAAAAATGGTGCAAATGTCATTTCAAATGATATAAAACCAACAAAAATACTAAATGTACATTTTAACAAACCTGATGCTGCTTTTAAAACTAGTTTTTAACATATTTATGATTCACTCATCTTGCCAACACTTATTTATCACTGACCCTTTAATGTGAAGGCATGTGAATAACTTCTGCTGTATAAATACATTTTGATTGGCACCTCTGCAGATTACATCATCATTATGTAACGTTCAGAAATATGAATCACTGTCTGCAGACTTCTGGAGGTAATAATGTTGATATCATACTTTAATAACAGATATCACAGAGCTGCATCTTTAGGGTCAGCTCTGAGCCGCTTGGTTCTGCAGAGCAAGAAGTGACTACTGACACAGAAGAAATTAAAAAAAGGTCGGCAGGCGGATTGAAACCTCGGAGACGCACCGGGACGCCGTAATCCCGCCGAGATCCTGCACACGTCAGTCATCTTCCTTTTTAAAAGTCACACAAGGTTGGTCTTTATTCATGCCGTGTGCAGACGTGCTGCAGCAGATCTGTGGAGGTTAATTAGCAAGTCTTATCAGCTCTGTTAGGAGCGGCTGGGATCTTTATTGAAAATATCAAGATTCTATACTTCAAGCTTTTTAACCCTCCTGTTGTCCTCGAGTCAAGGAAAGGAAAGGAGGAAGGATGGAAGGGAGGAAGAAGGAAGGAAAGATGGAAGGATGGAAGAAGGAAGGAAAGGAGGAAGGAAGGAAGGAAGGGAAGGAAGGATGGACAGAGGAAAGAAGGAAGGAAGGAAGGAAGGTAGGGGGAGGAAAGAAGGAAGGGAGGAAGGAATGAAGGAGGGAAGGAAGGTAGGAGGGAGGGAGGAAAGAAGGACAGAGGAAAGAAGGAAGGGAGGAAGGTAGGGGGAGGAAAGAAAGAGAGAAGGAGGGAGGGAAGAAAGAAGGAAGGAAGGGAGGAAGGAAAGGAAGGAAGGTAGGAGGGAGGGAGGAAAGAAGGACAGAGGAAAGAAGGAAGGGAGGAAGGTAGGGGGGAGGAAAGAAAGAGAGAAGGAGGGAGGGAAGAAAGAAAGAAGGGAGGAAGGAAAGGAAGGAAGGTAGGAGGGAGGGAGGAAAGAAAGAACGTGGGAGAAAGGAAAAGAGGAAGGGAGGAAGGTAGGGGGGAGGAAGGAAAGAGAGAAGGAGGGAGGAAGGACAGACAGAAGGAAGGAAGGAAGGAAGGAAGAAGGAACAGTCAAAACAGACGGGGTCAATTTGACCCGGGAGGACGACACAAAGGTTAAAAATGTCTTCCTTGTAATAGTTTCATTAAAAAGGTCGGACGATGAATTTAACATTTCTTTTTCTGTTTCCTGACATGTTCGTGTTTGTTGTTGCTGAGTAAACAGCAGCAGATAAACACGGCTGCTGCTGCTTTGACACTTCAGCAGCTTTTCCCTCTTATGTATTTCTGGCTTATTCGTCCCGCTGGGAGCCAGAAAAGCTCAAACCCTGACAGAGCTGAAGAAGCTGCAGCTCTGAGTCTGCACAGCTTGTTCTGCTTCTACACTTTATGTCTTTTCTTTGAGGTTTTTATCAGTATGGACTTTGTGCAAGGTGATCAGCTCATGCATATTGCTCTTCTTCAACCTTGTGCTCTCCAAGATTACACAGGAGACATCTGACCTCTTATTTCCCTTCTGGTTATGAAACAGATCTGATGTTTCTGCAGACACACCTGAGCATCGGTCATTTATCTCCCCGCTCACAGACTTTTCCAAGTGGAGGCTACACATGCAACCAGACAGTGTACTTACAACAAGAATAAATTATATAAATTAATAAAATAAAAATGTACAATATGATTGAATACATGTGTTGAAATCACCAAAAAAAAAACAATCAACAATCTCATAGGTCCTTAACTAATATACATCACTTCACTTCACTTCAACCACATGAACTCAGGTCTGTTACAACAGTGGCTTCCTTTAAAAGATTTTAGTTAGGTTAATGGTTAGGAATGTCCGATGTTATCGGCCGTTATTTACTTAAAAATGTAATATCGGGAAGTATCGGTATTAGGTTTTATAACCGATGTTTGTTCTGTAGGCTTCAGCATTTCCGAGCATGCATGAACGCAGCATGGGACGTTTACCGGCGCGCTTGATGACGTATAACAACAACACGCTAGACTCGTGGGTCGCTATGCTAACTGTGGCTAACCGTAGCTAACACGTTCATAGCGTCCACCGCCATGTACACGAACACACAAACAGAAGGTTTACCTCATCGTTGTCATTTTCTCTGTTATGCTTTCGGCGAGTCGCCTCTGTGACATCACCGTCAGAGTCCGGTGGGTCCTATCTGGGTCCTATCTGGGTCTTATCTGGGTCTTATCTGGGTCTTATCTGGGTCCTATCTGGGTCCTATCTGGGTCCTACTCTGGGTCCTATCTGGGTCCTATCTGGGTCCTACTCTGGGTCCTCTCTGGGTCCTATCTGGGTCCATCTGGCTCCTAACTGGGTCCATCTGGCTCCTATCTGGGTCCTACTCTGCTGGAGACACAACAGCTGAGAGGACCGAGTGAGAGGACTTCCTATAAAGGTCCCGCCTCCAGAAACGGGGCTTATGTCTGTGGTTTGGAACTATTTCCAAGTGTGTCCTACGGATAGTAAATTTATTATACTGCAAAGCAGCATAATAAATATGGAAGTGTCATATTGGCACTTTTTTCCATAACTTAAGTTGAAGTTATTTATTTTGCACAGACAGTGTTTACATGTGGAAAGCCATGTTGCATTTATGTTAGCATCCAGTGGGGCATCACAATAAAATTAGGCATAATGTGTTAATTCAACAATAGGAGATATGTTATGTTGTTACCTAATAGTTTTGGTGTAAAAAGCCTGCAAATATCGGTATCGGGTGATATCGGTATCGGAAATTGAGTTGGGGAATATCCTTCCTTCCTCCTCCCTCCTTTCCTTCCTTCTTCCCTCCTCCCTTCCATCCTTCCTTCCTCCCTCCCTTCCTTCTTCTTCCCTTCCTTCCTTGACTCGAGGACAACAGGAGGGTTAATCACATTGAGTTTACGCCTGCCGTATGAAATGTGTTAATATAAATAAATTTGACTTCACTTGACTTGACTTCTTCCCATTCTGATGTAGTTGACAATCTTGCATTGCATCATGCTTACTGTTATGTGTAAGTTTCAGTAAGCTTTCTTTTTTTAATGTTTGTTTTTCTCTTTCACACATTCGAAAAAGGGAAAGGGAAAAAAAGCTCAGCTCCAGATCTGCACTGCTGTATCTGACAGGGATTTAACGTCTTGCTCAAGGACACTCCAGCAAAGCAGAACGCTTGGCAACACCGGTGATGCTTTATCACGCTGAGGCAGTAAAGCCGGCGTCGCCCCTGCAGAGACACCGACAGCAGAAACACCCAGAGCAGCCAGAGAAGTGAAGTAAACTGTGATCCTCTAACACTGTCACATATCATCAGTTCCTCCCTTCAACCTCCCTCCTTTCCTCCCTCCTTTCTTCCTCCGCTGTGATTGAATGTTGTAATTTCTTTCTGTCGACGCTGCTCGCTCTCTATCTCGTCTGCTGACATCTTACATTTCCCAGAATGCCTTTTAACAACCTCCACATAACAAGCTGGAATTTGTTGCATCCATGCTAGATTTTTTTTTTGAGAGGAGGAAGTGGAGCTCTGTTAACCTTCGTTTCGTCCTCCCGGGTCAAATTGACCCCATATAATTTGACTGTTCCTTCTTCCCTTCCTTCCTTCTGTCCGTCCTTCCTCCCTTCCTCCCTCTTTCCTTCCTTCCTTCCTTCCTTTCCTTCCTCCCTCCCTCCCTCCCTCCTTCTCTCTTTCTTTCCTCCCTCCTACCTTCCTCCCTTCCTTCTTTACGTCCTTCCTTCCTTCCTTTCCTTTCCTTCCTTCCTCTCTCTTTTCTTTCCTTCTTTCTTCCTTCCTCCTTTCCTTCCTTCTTCCTTCCTTCCTTCCTCCCTCCTTTCCTTCCTTCTTCCTCCCTTCCTTCCTCCCTCCTTTCCTTCCTTCTTCCTCCCTTCCTTCCTTCCTCCCTCCTTTCCTTCCTCCTTTCTTTCCTTCTTCCTCCCTTCCTTCCTTGACTCGAGGACAACTGGAGGGTTAAAAACCTCTATGGTGCCAACCTTCATCACAGCTCCGCGTTGTGTGGAGACGGCAATTAAATATCTAATATGTATCATTCTTTTGTGGTTACACCATTTGACATTTTCAGGAGCATTCAGTCTTACTTTTGGTAAAAAAATGGTGCAAATGTCATTTCAAATGATATAAAACCAACAAAAATACTAAATGTACATTTTAACAAACCTGATGCTGCTTTTAAAACTAGAATTGCTCATCTTGCCAACACTTATTAATCACTGACCCAGAAGCATGTTGAGCTTAACTAACGGCTCTGTTGCTTTCTGTTAATCTCTGGTGTGCAGCAGGTCTGCAGTGTGAATCCTGCAGGGTAACAATGGACTACTTTATAAAGAGGTAATAACAGATGCATTGAATGGCTGCAGTTAAAATAAAATAAAATATCTAGCCATCAAAAGCATCAAAAATGTGATTTTAAAGAATGGAAACCTTAAGAATTATGCATTTAAACTCCAAACTCTACTCTACAGACACTAGAGGCTCATTCTGTTAATCATGATTATGTGTCGCTGTGTATAACTGAGCATGTGCAGACCTCAAACTCTCTCAGACTCCCAAAAAAAAACATGCTAACAGTCGACTCCCTCCCTCCGCTTTCCGAAGCATTACACGTCATGTTTACGCTACTCTTTGGCTCCGAGGGATGAAAACATTTACATCGCCGCTGCATTGAGCTGCTGGCAGACACTGACAACATTATCCTCTAAAGACAGGCTGAGCCAGATAAAGCGGGCTAAGCCTATTACAGGCTGCTGCTGATTGAATCGAAGAAACAAGATTAGAGACATGCAAATAGATTTTATTAAGAGATTCAGGCTGCAGCTGTGGAGCTTCAGTGAGGAATCGTTGGTTGAGTCTGACACGTTATTAATGTGATGAAACTGAAATAGACGCCAGCACTCATTTTTTAACATCTTCTTCTTTTTAAAAGTAAAAAATTAGAGCTGAAACGATTAGTCGCTTATAGGATGAAGAAAAGAGGATTAATCGACCAAAATAGATGATTCATTTTCTGGGAATTGATTTAACAATTAAAGGATCATTCTGGTGTTTTTCTTCTTATGAACAAATCTCATGTTTCATAATTTGGGTTTGGATCATAGACTGTATATAAAATGGACGTAACATCCGTGACGTCACCCATTGGTTTGTGGACTGCTGCTCGGAAGCGAATAGTATCGGATCTGAGCAGCGCCATCTTGAAAATTTCCAGTGCATGCTGGGAAAAGTTTAAAGTCGGGATGTCCCGATCCGATGTCCCGATCCGATATTTGGATCGGATCGGCCGCTGATATTAGCAAAAAAATGCATATCAATATCGGATCGGCCTGCACGGGAAAATCCCGATCCAGTTTGTTTCAGCTTTTCCCCCCAAATCCGGTCCGCGTTTTTCAGCACACGTAGCGACCTGTCCAGCATCCCACTATTTATTTTCTACTCAGCTTTTTTGTGTGTTTTGCTTTTTTATACAGTTTACAATATTGTTTGCACTGATGGCTTTTTAAGCCTTGGTTTACACTCTTGTTGTTCAAGAGCAGAGCACTGATGCCAATTCAGTTTGTGTGGTTAATTGACTATTTATTATTTTGTCTATTTTGTGTTTATTTAACCCTGTTAAGAATAAACAGGTCAGCTTCTCATTACCAACCATTGTGGATTATTCAAACTAACCTAATTAAGTTGGCTAGTTGTTCTTAAGAGCAAAACCCTTTTCAACATGAGTATAACAACAAAATAAGTAAATATCTTTAATTTTTAATACATGCTTTGATCGGCCGGTAACGGCCGATGCTAAAAGCTACAATATCGGTATCGGATCGGAAGTGCAAAAAGCTGGATCGGGACATCCCTACCACAAACCAATGGGTGACGTCACGGATGTTACGTCCATTTCATATACAGTCTATGGTCAGGATGCAGGTTTGAAACCATTTTAAATATTTGAATAGCAGCTCATAATCACACCTGTTGTTCTCCTGCAGGTCAAAATTGACCCGGTCTTGTTTGATTGTTTATAATAAAGCATAATGTATATGGATACGTATAATGGATGGAGGAGTCCGCACCACAACTATAACGGTAACGATAGAGGAGAACGATATCGTTGGATCACTTTCAGAGCGATTTGATGATGATGAAAACGCTGACTGTCAATTCAGCATTACCCTCCTCTTCATCATCATCATTACCCTCCTCTTCATCATCATCATTACCCTCCTCTTCATCACATCATTACCCTCTTCTTCTTCACCTTCACATCATCATTACCCTCCTCTTCATCACCATCATTACCCTCCTCTTCATCATAACATCATTACCCTCCTCTTCATCACATCATCATTACCCTCCTCTTCATCACATCATTACCCTCCTCTTCATCACACCATTACCCTCCTTTTCATCACATCATCATTACCTTCCTCTACATCACCATCATTACCCTCCTCTTCATCACACCATTACCCTCCTCTTCATCACCATCACATCATCATCACACTCCTCTTCATCACCATCATTACCCTCCTCTTCATCATAACATCATTACCCTCCTCTTCATCACATCATCATTACCTTCCTCTACATCACCATCATTACCCTCCTCTTCATCACCATCACATCATCATTACCCTCCTCTTCCTCACCATCACATCATCATTACCCTCCTCTTCATCACAACATTACCATCCTCTTCATCACCATCACATCATCATTACCCTCATCTTCATCACATCATTACCCTCCTCTTCATCACATCATTACCCTCCTCTTCATCACCATCACATCATCATTACCCTCCTCTTCCTCACCATCACATCATCATTACCCTCCTCTACATCACAACATTACCATCCTCTTTATCACAGCATTACCCTCCTCTTCATCACATCATTACCCTCCTCTTCATCACCATCACATCATCATTACCCTCCTCTTCCTCACCATCACATCATCATTACCCTCCTCTACATCACAACATTATCCTCTTTATCACAGCATTACCCTCCTCTTCATCACCATGATTGCCCTCCTCATCATCATTACCCTCCTCTTCATCACACCTGCCTGTTTTTAATTATCATCACTGTGGAAAACCACCTTCATCATCACCCCTGACAACACTCATTCATCACATCATCATTACCCTCCTCTTCATCATCATTACCCTCCTCTTCATCACCATCATTACCCTCCTCTTCATCACCATCATTACCCTCCTCTTCATCACCATCATTACCTTCCTCCTCTTCATTACCATCATTACCCTCCTCTTCATCACCATGATCACATCATTACCCTCCTCTTCCTCACATCTGCTTATTATCAATTACCACCTTCATCATCACCACTGTCAACACTCATTCATCATCATCACATCATCATTACCCTCCTCTTCATCACCATGATCACATTATCATTACCTTGCTCTTCATCACATCATCATTACCCTCCTCTTCATCATCATCATCACTATCATCATTACCCTCCTCTTCATCCTCTTCATCACCATCATTACCCTCCTCTTCCTCACATCTGCTTATTATTAATTACCACCTTCATCATCACCACTGTCAACACTCATTCATCTTCATCTTCACCATCATCATTACCCTCCTCTTCATCACACCATCATTACCCTCCTCTTCATCACCATCATTACCCTCCTCTTACTCACCATGATCACATTATCATTAACCTCCTCTTCATCACATCATTACCCTCCTCTTCATCACATCTGCTTGTTATTAATTACCACCTTCATTATCACCACTGTCAACACTCATTCATCATCATCATCACTATCATCATTACTCTACTCTTCATCATCATCATTACCCTCCTCTTCATCACCATCATTGCCCTCCTCTTCATCACCATGATCACATTATCATTATCACTGTCAACACTCATTCATCATCATCATCATCATCATCATCATCTCAGTCCCATTGATCATTGACCATTGACTGATCAGCAGATTGAACAGCAGTAATCAGCAGTGATTATTGATCATTGATCAGCAGTGATCATTGACCATTGACTGATCAGCAGTGATCAGCAGATTGATCAGCAGTGATCAGTGATCGATAACAGCCTCTCTGAGTGTCTCTAACCCTCCGGAGCTGCTCTCACCTCTTTGATGGTGCAGTAGTCCGCCTGAGGAGACCATACCCGCCGCTTATAGAAGTAGTTCAGGGCGATGAACAGCGCGGAGCCCAAAGCAGCCACGGCGGCGGTCAGTGCGATGGAGATGTGCCGGAGGAGAACCATAGGAGGGCTGTCAGCTGTGGAGCGGCTCCCCGGGGAAGTCACCTGCAGCGCGGGTACAGCTGAGACAGAAGTGCCGGTGCCAGTGCCGGTGCCGGTGCCTCTCCCTTCCTGCCTTCCTTCCTCTCCTCCTCCTCGGACTCGTCTACATGTGACCGAGAGCTCCGCTTGTTTTTGTTTCGAGACACGCAAGAAAAAGGAGGAGGGTAAAAAAAAAAAAAAGAAAAAAAAAAGAAGAGATGATGCGTTCAAGGGCTGCTTGTTAATTACAAAACCTCAACAGGGAATGTGGATTCTGGTGTATTTACAACAAAGTTTAAAGTATAGGTTTAAAAACACAATACAGTACAAGGCAAATCTGAACTGCTGAGAAGCACTGACTAAATAAGATAAGATAGATTTTATTTGTCATTCAGATTATACACTATCAGTGAACATCAAATGAAACTTCGTAGAAATGGCTCAAAATAGTCCAGAATATTAAAAAATGATAATAAAGATAATAAAACTGGGGCAATTAAAAAAAACAAAACAAAACAAAAACTATGTATATATGAGAAAATATATATATATATATTGCACAGCAGTAGTCTGTAAACGTGTATAGTCTATATACAAGTACATATATACATAAATATATCTTAACTCTCCTGTTTTAATGGTTTCAACAGGGATAAACATGACTGATGGTTCCTGAATCATCACATTAATTAATTAATAACTCCATAAAAGAAGAGTTATGGTTAAAGAGAAACCTCTGAACAGTGTTTAAATAATACATCTGTATATTTTCTTCTAGTTAAAAGTTGATTAATCATTTAAAATATATGAAAATGGCATAAATACACACATACTCAATTTAAAATAACATTTTCAACATATTTGGTAGATAGATAAATAGATAGTAGTAGCACTTTGAGATTACTTTATGAAAAGTGCTTTACAAATAAAATGTATTATTAGATAGATCCATACTTAAGACAGCCACACATAAAAAACACATCTTTAACTGTCCAATGGAGAAAAAATAAAGCTAAACTTATCACTAAAAATACCCAAAAGTTGTACTACTAATAATAAAATGATAAAAATGATGTATGCTTATGAATAAAGCCCAGTAAAAATATAATTTAATTGATTAAACCGACCTGCTTCTCACTGATAATACTGATTTAATTTAGATTTCAGCCGTTTACTGAACTTTAAATCAAGTTAACTGATCAATAAAAACTATTCATGACATTATTTTTGATCCTCACTTTACTTTTAGGGTCTAAAACATTTGCACAGTAATGTACGTCCAAATTAATTTGGGGACATAATGACAAAATGAACCACATAATAAAAAAATATATAGTTTTCTATTTCAAGATTTTACCATGTCATTATATTATGGACATATTGTAATTTTGTGGTTTTTTTTTCCAGAAGTTAAACCTGCTGGTGAAGTAGGAAGCTGTAATAAAAGCTCTATAAATTAAATTGCACAAAGGAAAACCTATATTATATAGAAATATACTGACCCACAGCTACTAATCATTTATATTTGATAACCTATGAGTCAAATAAATCTCTTTATTGTATTATATTCAGGGGGGTTTGGACACCAGATATGATTTAAACATATTAGTTTGGCAATTTGTTGGCTCATTCAATCTGAAGACCCACTTCTTAATATTTCCAACAGGCCCTGAAGGCATCACAGGCAACAGGTTAAACAAGTTAAACAAGAAATGAAATGTTATGATCTGAAACACATGTGGTCACACAAAACATAAAACATGGTGTTGGATAAACAGAGATGACCAACACAGGATCATAAAAAGCTTCATCGAGGGGAAAGTTTGACTCTAGCGCCACCTAGAGTCAAACTTTACTCTCCAGTTTTAATGGTTTCAACAGGAATAAACATGACTGATGGTTCCTGAATCATCACATTAATTCATTAATAACTCCATAAAAAGCAGAGTTAGGGTTAAAGAGAAACCTCTGTACAGTGTTTAAATAATACATCTATATATTTTATTCTTGTTAAGAGTTGATTAATCATTGAAAATATATGAAAATGGCAAAAATACACACATACTCAATTCAAGTTAACATATTTGATAGATAGATAGACAGTCACATATAACATCATCATTAGTCAAATTTAAAGGGTTAAAATGTGAAAATAAACGTGTGAATAACTTGCACACGTTCTTTTTTTGTGGACCCAGCATCAAATTTCTGCTTTTAATCCATTTAGAGAGAATATATTAGAGGATTATGGCAAAAATGTCTAAGTGGTGTAACCATAAAAACTTTGTACCAAATAATTCAACTTGCTTAAAAACAGTAAACTGTCAATAAAACACCATATCAACTAGTTTGGCATGATCTTACATTATAACTTTTATATTAAATAAAGGTAATGGAATACAATTGTTCTAAATATTACATTTACTCTGGTAACCATGGAGATAAGGAAACATTTACATGTTTTAAATTAAGTCATTATTAGTATAAGTCCACTTAAATACACTGTAGGTGATACAATATGTAATATTTATCATTCTTTTGTGGTTACACCATTTGACATTTTCAGGAGCATTCAGTCTTACTTTTGGTAAAAAATGGTGCAAATGTCATTTCAAATGTCCCTTAAAAGAAATGACACAGAGAACTACTAGTTAGGACTCATCCCTGCAGGTTTCACCCAAATCCGAGCAGTGGCACCTGAGCTGCAGTTCAGCGTGTCGCCCTCTAGATGGCGCTGCAGCACTGAGGGGCTAAAAACATACAAAAAAAAAATAAAAAAAATAAAGGTGAATCAAATAAAAGCCAGATTAGTAAAGCTGCTAAAAATATACAGACACAAAGAAATGGATTAAAAGAATAGATGATAATGAATATACAAAGATCAATAAAGATAATAATAACCTAGTTTATTCTTAATGTATAAATGTGGTACTTCTCCTGCAGACTGTTGTACATTTACTCTATTACTTTCTACTCCACTACAACCAAGAGGGTTATATTGTACTTTTTACTCCATTGGCTCCATCATTTCATCACTTTAATAATTAGGTCAGATTGATAATAAACTAGGATGTAAAGCTAAAGGTTCAGATAAGATAAACGTTTATTGATCTTCAAAGGGAAGTTAAAAGCTTCCACTGCAGCATATAAAGTCATTAAATAGCCCTATACATTAACCACCTGTAATAATACACATACATATCATAGACAATAAATTAATCACCCTTATTCTAAAATGCATGAAGAGTACTTTTACTTTTGGTTTAATATATGCTGCTCATACTTTTGTAGCTTTAAAAGTAAAAGGTTGGTATCTGAGTACCTCTTCCACCGCTGGTAATAAATGAATTCCTTCATCATAAATTAGAGATTGTAAATTAAAATGACAATCAAGTCTTGTGAAAGACAGATAGAAAGAACAATCAGACATTTAGTAAATGAAGTAATACATTAAAGATAAAATAAAGTCCCTAAAACCACTAAAATATTGATTTACTTGACTTGTTATCGGAGTTATTGTTAATCAATAACTTTTGTAAGTAATCCATGTGGACAGCGACATACAGTTACAACCTAATAACAGATAAGCAATACGCTATGGCGTTAAAGCTGCAGTGCAGGAAGTTTGTCTCCCCCTTCTGGCAATGAGAGTAATTACAAAAACATTGTTATAGGCTCCACCTCCTCTATCGAATCTGTAGATTGTTTTGAGCGTCGTACCAACCCCATGAAATGTCTCGTTGCATTCAGAAGTTGATTAATTTAGTCTAATAACATTTGGAAAGTCCAGAAGAGCCGAATGATTAAATTAGCAGACGGCAAAAACTGGTGGTTAGCAGCGTCAAGTCTGTTCGGGAATGTCAGACCCGACACTCAAGCTCGAGCACCCCTAAAAAGGGTCTGTAGAACCTGATAATGTAATAATTTCCCAATAATGTAATAAAAAAACCCTCATAACTAAATAATAAATGTAATAATGTTATTACAATATTGGGAAATTATTACATTATTAGGTTCTGCAAAAATAAGGTTAACCCAATAATGTAATAATTGATTACATCATCGGTACAGAGATTGTTACAGTATTGGGAAATGCACTTTATGACATCATCAGGTTCTATTACATCATCAGGTTCTATTACATTATCAAGTTTTACAGGGTGAGTAGTAAAAGGTAGTTTTTGTTAACTATAATAACCCATGTGGGGGGGAAGTACATTTTCTGATTATTCCTGCACCACTTGAACTGCCCATCACTGTGACCGGAAGTCTTATTTTGCTGGGAGCGTTCTCCTGTTTTATTTTTGAAATCACTACCGGAAGTCGCACTAAATGTGGAAGACTTGACAGCCGCAGACTGGCCGAAGTCATCGGGACTGGGAGAGAAAACACTTTACCGCCGCCGCCGCTTCTTCTCCTGTCCGGTTTAAAAACGACAGAAATAACAGCCGAGTTTGAGTCGGATTTATCGGATTTTATTTTTGTAGCTTCCGCCGGCTGCTCCGGTTCTTTCAGCGGCTGCTCGGACTGCTCGTTCCCCGGCGGACAGGCGGCTACATTCGGATACTGCTGCTAAACATGGTGGCCTGTATGCAAGCAGAGGAGGAGACGAGCCCAGTCTGGGGATGTTTGGAGGGGTTTTAAAAGCACTTTGTTGGTGTGTGCAGCTGCTGTGAACCCTGATACATCCTCTTACTTCTTTATTATTATTATATCTTTTCATGTTTTTATTTAAAAGCACTTGGACCTTTTTGTTTACATTAAAAAAACCTGAGCAGCAGTGGACCATCCGTGCTCTGCGGACCGTGCATAATTTGCAGTTTACTAAAAGTTGTCACCACCAGGCAAACTTTTTCCCAATTGTTAAATTTATAGGGAGGGAAAAACCTGCAAAAACATGCACTTAAAATTGGGAAAATGTGTTAAAAAGCTGCAACGCTGTTACCTTTTCTAACCTGAATGAATTGGTGCACAAGTGCAAGCCTGCAGGAGCTACTTTACCCTCTGAAATAGTTGCTTTTAACACCCACCACCCCTCCTCCTCCTCCTCTACCCTTCCTCCTTTAATCTGTGGATTATTATGGATTATTGTTATGGCTTAATCCAAAACCACGCCAGACCAGGAATTTTGGGAATAACTTGCTGATTTTTCATTGATGTGGATGATGATGATGATGATGATGGTGATGATGATGATGACAGAGAAAAGCGATGGTTTCCCTTCGTTATGATTTTGAGTAGAGAGGAGTTCATTACATGGAGACTCGCCTGACATGCCAAGGAAGGAGTTGCCACTACCTGAGGGTTGGGAGGAAGCCAGAGACTTTGATGGCAAAGTCTATTACATTGACCACATTAACCAGTGCACGAGCTGGATCGACCCCAGAGACAGGTATGTATGTGTGGGATGACCTTTGACCTGCTGAGGATGACCATCATTAGTCAAACTGCATCTGCTAGTTGAAAAAAAAATATTGCTATATTGTTAAAAATGCAATAATTGTGAGGCAGTAATTATGCATTTATGCCATTTTATACATTAATAATGAGGTAATTAACTATTTTCATTTAAAGCTGCAGGAGTTAATTGGTTAATTGATTATTTGTCAACTACTCAATTAATCCCCAACTGCTTTAATAGTTGATTTATCGTTTTTGAGTCCTTTTTTTAAAAAAAAGAGAGATGTTCAGATGTTTTAAAATGTGAATATTTTCTGGTATATTTTGGGGCTGCAACCAATCTTTATTTTCTTTATCAATTTCTCTGTTGACCGACTTATTGGTTGTCAACTACTCAATGAATCCCAGACTGTTTTAATAGTATATCATCATTTTTAAGTCATTTGTTAAGAAGAATATGTTCAGATGTTCGTAAAGGAACATGTTGACATCTTTTTCTTAAAAAATGACTGGCAACCAACCATTGTTTTCATTATCAAATACTCTGTCGATTGATCGATTAGTTGTCAGCTGCTCAATTAATATTCGCAGATACCGATAAATCTGTGATATCTGTCAATATCGGCTGATAATATTGGCTGAGCGATATATTGGTCCGGCTCTTATAACGAGTGTGAGGTGTTGCCTTTCACGCTCTAGCACTTGAGCTAACGTAAACTAGCATCAGGTATCGTAATCAAATCATATTTAAACTTAGTGAAATATTGGAGTCCTGGAGCAACAGGTGAGCCATCTGTCAATCAATGCCGACAGGCCAGACATCAAAGTAGGGTTGGTATCGATATCGTGATATAAGACTCAATATCGTCATAGAGTCTGAATATCGTAATATGACATTAGTGTTGATTTAACCTGGTTTTTAAGGCTGAATTACTCTAAACATATGTATTTTTTGGAACTTATCGGGCTGTTATTATTTATCTTTACCCACTTAGTCATTATATCCATATTATGGTGATAATGATGATGTCATTGTGTAATTATGGTGTGATGGTATCAATAGTCGTCCCTACAACATTACTGCAATATCAATATTGAGGTATGTGGTCAAAAATATCGCCCAGCCCTTCATCCAAGCTACTATAAGTCTTCAAATCTTATTAATGGGGCAATAATTTCTAAAAATGACCTCAAGCACACTTAATAGAAGGCTTGAATTTAGAGATTGAGACCAAAATAACTTAAAGTTGAGGCTTTTTCAATGGAAGTCTGTTGGGGGTGGCATCTAATGACTGTCTGTGATATTGCTTCAATTTCAAGCTTCAGTTGTTGCCGTTTGACCCATAAAACATGCAGAGTTCGAGCCCTAAGAGCACTTAATATCCACAATATTACACACTTAACATTATTTAGTAATAAAAACACTAAAAAGCTTCAGTCCTCACTACTTTCCTATCATCTCACCTCTTTACAACGAACCGGAGACACAGTTGACGCTACCTGCAGCCATGTTCAGTGTGAAATATCAGATGGGACGTTTGCATAAGCGGTAGGAGTGTTGTTGTTGTTTTAAGGTATAATCTAGATGAGTGTGACAACGGCAGCCCAGACTAGAATTAGGTTAAATGGTTGAGTGGCGAACAAAAAAGGAAAAAGAAGAAGTGAGCTCTTAACAATAATGCTAAAAGTTAAGTCTGTTTTCAGAGCTGCAGTCTTTAGACATCTATTAGACATCTGACGTGAAGCTTTGACAGGAGCGGCAGTCGGCGTCCTTTAGTGAAACTGATGCATCAACATCTCAGTGTTTCACTGTAAGAAGGAATAAATAGAGAGCAGGACTTCAACACTCCTTTTCCAACCATATTAGAAAGAACTTAATAGATTTTAGAGGAGAAAAAAAGCGACAAAATCAACAATATAACAGATAATACACTCTTTATTTGTTTCTATTTGCACGAATATGAATTAAACATTTAAACCTTTTTTGTACGTTTTCAATGGGAACACATAAAGATATATTAAAAGCACGTTATAGATAATGGGCACTCTTGCACTTTATGAACATGAACATACTTTTTATTATGACTATTTTAATGACTTTTATCCATTTTATTGATTGCTGTTGTTTACTTTTCTTTTAAGGTAAACAAATGTAGTTTGGTGTGTTTCTTATGTATGGAAGTGGCATAATCTTGAAAAGACGTTTTAACGAGTCCTGTCAAATAAACTATAAAATCACGTTGATGTTATTATAGCTAACGTTAATGCTAACTGTCAGCGTTACCGAAAGCAAAAAGGGTTTAAATTACTCTGTAAAATAGGGTTAATTTGTGCAAAGGTTTCCAAATATTTTATAATGATAAGTGCTGATTGGTGATATAGATTGGTGCAAATAAACTTAACAAATCATGATTACGTTATTATAGCTAACGTTAATGTCAACTGCTAACGTAAAGCCAGCCATTGGTTTCCATTGATTCACACTGTCACTGTCAGTGTTACAGAAAAGCAAAATTGTTTTTTTTAGGTTTTAAATAACTCCATAAAATGCAAATATCTCTATATAAAGGTACTCTTAAATGTCCTTAATATTTTATAATGATTGGTGCTGATAAATGATGTAGATTGGTGCAAAATAGAAAAATAAATCATGATTATGTTACTATAGCTAACGTTAATGTCAACTGCTAACGTAAAGCCAGCCATTGGTTTCCATTCATTCACACTGCCAGTGTCATGGAAAGCAAAACGTTTTTTTTTGGTATTAAATAACTTATTCAAATACAAGTATCTATATAAAGGTTTCTCTTAAATGTACTAAATATTTTATAATGATTGGTGCTGATAAACTAACAAATCACAATTACGTTGTTATAGCTAACATTAATGCCAACTGCTAGCGTAACGCCAGCCATTGGTTTCCATTGATTAACATTATCAGTGTCACTGAAAGCAAAATATTTTTTTTGGGTAATAAATTACTCTGTTAAATACAAGTATCTGTATAAAGGATTCTCTCAAATATACCAAATATTTTATGATCGGTGCAAAATAAACCACCAAATCATGATTACGTTGTTATAGCTAACGTTAAAGCTAACTGCTAACATAAAGCCAGCCATTGGTTTCTAATGAGTCACATTATCAGCATTACGGAAAGTAAGGTATCAAATAACCTAAACATTAAAATATAAATATATGTATAAAAGTCCCAAACCTGAAAAAAAAAATTTGTGATACAAACTGAAAAAAAGCTGAAGATGAAAGTTATTTTTCTTCTATCTTTTATAACTGTGTCTTCCCAGAGTTCGTCCCGCTCACTTACATTCCTGTTGTTAGGAATCATGTCTGGAGGTGTGAGTTACCTTTTTCTCCCCTCGTGTGTCTTATGGAAATCCATCTGTGTAATAGGCTTAAAGTGCCGAGCGTGACACAGAATAAAAACACACGGAGCGAAGGAGAGAGGCTGTGTTTTCATCTTCATACCAGTTACTTAAGACCCCTCGGACTTTGACACCAAATCCCTTTAATGGCTTATGTCTGGAATTCAGAAGGGCTTACAGGTTGTTTTTTTCTTTGTGATACTTGTTGCTTCATTTTTTTCTCTCTTTCCTTTTGCTTTAAAATATTAAGTTAACTTCCTCCTGGGTTCCTGCCAATCCTTAAAAAAATTATTATATTACATTTTCAGAATTTAAAGTCATAAAATGTCTTAATAAGTGTCGTTATTAATCAGCAAATTAACCAAATTGTAATTAATATATATATAAACACAGCATAACACAGTGTGGGAACCAGTTCATCGCATTTGCCATTAATTTCATTACTGTTTTATATATATTCTTATATGCAGATACAAAAACATCCCAGTTAATATTTATTTATATCAACATTAAAATGATTTCAAGCATAAAGCATAAAGCCTGAATGTACATTTATTTAGCTGGAAATGGTACATTTTACTCTGTCAAGGTCCTGATATTCATTAAATTTGATCATGGTCATCGGTTCAGTTTTCTGAGGTAGATTGGAAACCATTAATTGATTAAATATTTACAGAACATTAATCAGCAGCTAACTATTCTTATAATAAATCTTCATTATTTCATGTGATAAAAGTCACATATTCATCGTTTCCAGCTTCTTTATTATGAAAAATCTAAAACAGTTGTAATTTTGGGGGCTCCATAAATACAACAATCACCATATTTCAATAAATATTAATGTACTAAAATGAACAGATACATGTATATTAATCTTTCTGTCAATAAGATTATATTTTGTGAGAAAAAAGTGTCGGTGGAGCTTTGAGTTGAGATGATTTTTGTCACAGGTACAATCTGATCGGTGTGTTGAGGACTTAACAAGTTTGAGTTGGGAGTAAACTTCTGAAATCGTGAGGGCGTTTAATAAAATAATATGTTTATATTTATGTAAATGTGGTGATACCTGTTAATAGAGAGCACCAGAGGCAACGTTAATGTTCTGTCCTGTAAAAACATGAAGCTCTATTGTTGAATTTCATCTGTGAGACCCACAAAAGGGAATTATATCATATATCAAAATGCTAAAATGCTTTGATAAATTGATAAAGTATTAACGCGGATATCTTGGATACAGGGATAAACTCGTGTATCCATGAACCCCCGAAATCAGACGTAGTAACGTAACATCGGACGGACTTTACTCGTAGATTAGTCACGAAAAACGGGAACCTTGCTAGTTGTGACTATTACACATGATTATGCTAGAAGGATAGATCATACCAAAATGTTATTCTACTTCATTTTATGTTATTTTATTATCTCTATCATTCTATATATTTTTATTTTGTCTGTTTTAAAATCTATTTTAACTTAGTTTTCAATCGTACTTTCTCTTAATTTCATGTTTTTAACCTTTTCTCTTTTTTTAAATTTAGATTAATATTATAAATCCTATATCTTTCATAACATTTTTTCATCATTCATACTTTATCTCTTTGCTTTTATTCCTTTTGTTTACGTCGTCCTCAGTCGACACTTGTCCTGTCTTATCATCAGCTCGTCGATCACCTGCGAAGCACTTTGAACTACATTGACCTGATTTAAAGGAGCTATATAAATAGTTTGATTGATACGCAACCTTACAAAGGACTCATCCATTGATAGATGTAGTAATCAGAGGATTCATTGCTAATGAAAGTAATTCTTAATTGCAGCCATAAATTGAACTTTATACTTTTCACTAGCGATTAATTGTTGATTATTTTGTTGATTCATCATTTTGTCTATCTGAAGAAATGTTCTTGCTTAAACTGACCAATGTTCAAAAGATATTTAGTCATATTTGATGAAGAAAAGCATCAAATTCTCACATTTCAGAAGCGAGAAGCAGCAAATGTTTCACAACAAAGCCAAAAATTATTCATTGGTTATCAAATTAGTGTCAGAATAATCGTTTTATGACTTCAGCTCTAAATATTTAAACTGTCATTTAGGTTGGACTCAGTGTTTTGTTGGTTTAGGGTCTGGACTTAGTTTGTACTGATGATGAAATACACACACACACTCGTTAAAGTGTCATAAAAAAGACTTTCTAGTGTTTGTTGAACTCTTCAGGTAAAGAAAACGAGAGGGAAGAAAATCCTCCCCACCCCCCAAAAAAGAAAAAAACCTGAAATAAAACCCCCCCAAAAACAAAACAGGGATTCCTGAAACACACGACGTGAAGGACCGAGCAGCCAAACCCAAAGGCCTGATTCATGTGAAATCTCTTTCACTGCCTGCCAAGGTGCACGGGGTCAAAGTGCAGCGTGAGGCCCTGCAGACTGTTAACTGGGATCTGAACACAGGCTGGCTCACAAGAGTTGCAGTGTAGTTTTTTTTTAATGCATAACTTTTAAAAAAAAACATAACTTATTCATGTGTGGCAGCGGCGTTGAAAGAGCCGGCCGAGCAACAACAACAAGCAGCACAGTTTTTGTTCTTTGGGGGGAAAAATAATGTGTTTTTGGTGCTTTGGTAAAGAAAAGAGAAGCTTATTTAATTTAATGGAAAGAATCTCGGCATTGCTTTGGTTCCCATTCGTAGTCTAGAACTTGTGTTTATTAGTCGATTCATTGATAAATTGATCTATTTTACATCTCCTTCCCTTCCCTCTCCAGCTGGAAGTGATGGGTTTTTTTCATTTGAAGTACTACCATAAAGAAAACAGGCTTTAGTTTGTATTTTTAGATATTTAAGACACTTAAAGCTTCACTACATGAGCCGCTCAGAAGTCCCACGTTGGCTTGAAAACATTTTGTATGAGTCAAAAATCAACCTATTGATTATTGTCATTATCAGTTAACTGTTTGGTCTACAAAACATCTAAGGCAGGGGAGTCAAACTCATCTTCATTCAAGGGCCACATATAGCCCAATATGACTTTATGTGGGCCGGTCCATTTAAAAGATGGAATAAGGAAGGAAGGAAAGACAGATGGAAGGAAGAGAAGATAGGAAGGAACGAAAGAAAGAAAGAAAGGAAAGATGGAAGGAAGAAAGAAAGAAAGGACAGATGAAGGAAGAAAGGGAGGATCGAAGGAAGGGAGGAAGGAAGGAAAGATAGATGGAAGGAAGGAAGGAGTGAAAGACAGTTGGAAGGAAGAGAAGATAGGAAGCAACGAAAGATAGAGAAAGAAAGAAAGGAAAGATGGAAGGAAGAAAGGGTGGATGGAAAGATGGAAGGAAAAGAAGACAGGAAGGAAAGTGGGCCGGATCGGACTCCTCGGTGGGCCGGTTCTGGCCCACAGGCCGCATGTTTGACACCTCTGATCTAAGGTGATGTCTTCAGATGTCTTGTTTTGTTTGATCGTCAGTCCAAAACCCAAAGTTTTCAGTTTATTGTCACGTTTGACTAATAAACCGGCAAAGTTTTTGTCATTTTTGCTTAAAAAACCCGATTAAAACGACTAAAATGTTCAATCGGCTGATAAATCGTCAAATCATTGCAGCTCTACTTATCAGATTAATAAAAATAATCAGTCCTCTCATTTGTATTATATCAATAAGTCAATCAGAAGACAGTGGTTGACCATTTTAACCATTAATCAATTGGTTTAGGTCATTTTTCAGGTAAAAATGCCGAAAGTTTGTAGGTTCAAGATTCTCAAATGTGTCTTATATTCTTTCAATTGGGAAGATTACATTGTGGTTCTGGTTAATTTCCCTATTTCCATGATAGAAAACTCATAGAAAAAGTAATTTATAGGTTAATTGATGCCAGTGTCAGATGGTTTATGGTTGATCTTTGATAATCTTTTATTAGGTTTTTGCACAGGTAGAATTCATACATACAAAAGTAAACATGATTAAACTGTAACAATATCATGAATGTTGATCATTTGCATCATAATACATCAACAATAGTATAAATTCATAATGTTAACAAGAGCCAAGGTGAGTCTTTTCAGTTTATTATAGCCCAATACAATTCCTGGTGTAATCTAGGTGCCTTTATAATTCACATTTACATTAAATCCAACACCTGTGATTTTACCAAAGCCTCATTTCATTGCCTGTGCAGGGAAGAGGAAGCAAATACCTTTCACACATAGTTTAGTATATACTGGCAATTACCTGCAGCGGGCGACACGTTTGACCAGTTATTAACCGCATGATTGAGAAAAATACAACAAACAATTGAACGAAGGCCAAGATATGTAGAGAAGGCTCTCCGTTGTTTGTGGTTTATTACAAAGTTTTATCTTCAATCAGTTGATTGTTGAGTGTTGGCATCTGATATTTGCTTTGGATTGCAATGTCAGCACAGAGAAACCTTTCCTTAACCCTCCTGTTGTCCTCAGGTCAAGGAAGGACAGGAGGAAGGGAGGAAGGGAGGAAAGAAGGAAGGAAGGAATGAGGAAGGAAGGAAAGGAGTAAGGAGGGAGGGAGGAAAAGAGGAAGGAAGTTAGGAGAGAAGGAAGGGAGGAAGGAAGGAAAAAAGGAAGGGAGAAAAGAAGGAAGGAAGGAATGAGGAAGGAAGTAAGGAAGGAAAGGAAGGAAGGAAAGGAGTAAGGAGGGAAGGAGGAAAAGAAGAAGGAAGTTAGGAGACAAGGAAGGGAGGAAGGAAAGAAGGAAGGAAGGAAGGAAAGAAAGGAGTAAGGAAAGGAGTAAGGAGGGAGGGAGGAAAAGAGTAAGGAAGTAAGGAGAGAAGGAAGGGAGAAAGGAAAGGAGGAAGGAAGGAAAAAAGGAAGGGAGAAAAGAAGGAAGGAAGGAATGAGGAAGGAAGGAAGTAAGGAAGGAAAGGAAGGAAGGAAAGGAGTAAGGAGGGAGGGAGGAAAAGAGGAAGGAAGTTAGGAGAGAAGGAAGGGAGGAAGGAAAGGAGGAAGGAAGGAAGGACAGGAGTAAGGAAAGGAAGGAAGGAGGGAGGGAGGAAAAGAAGAAGGAAGTAAGGAGAGAATGAACGAAGGAAGGAAGGAAGGAGGATGGAGCAAAGAAAAAGGGAAGGAGGTGAAGAACGAAGGAAAAATTAAAGAAAGGAAGAGGAAGGAAGGAAGGAAAGAAGGAACAGTCAAAAGAGATGGGGTCAATTTGACCCGGGAGGACGACAGGAGGGTTAAAGAACGCCGTTAACCACAGGAACTCGTAGCATGAAAACAAGCTTTAAATCCTATGTCACAAGTTGCCAAGGAGGTCAAGGTTTAGAGCCACCGTCCTCCCTCCAACGATACTCGCTTTGGAAAGTTAGACCACAGATGACAAGCTCGCTCAAAGGGAAACAAAACATGAAGGAAATACCAGGACTACCACTGCGGTCATGTGAAACGCTGCTCCCTTTATACTTCGGGTTTTAAGGAATGAAGACAGACAACCAGCCTTATTTTGACACTGACAGCTTTGTGTGTGTGTGTGTGTGTGTGTGTGTGTGTGTTTCTTTTATACTAGTCCTGCCCCGGGGGCCGATAGAGGAAGAGCCACAGATATCTGATGTTTCTTTTATTTGAATAGCTAATAGAGCCGAGGCAATTAATTGAAGAGTTATTGCGACTGACAGTTTGACTCTTAACCAGCTAAATGTCAAGTCTGTGTGTTTTGATTAATTCATCCAAATTCATACATGCTGACACTTGAAAATACAACAAGCAGGGTTAGGAAGGTTACAGATTACTAGTTACTCTATTTAAAATGTAATAAGTAATGTAACTATTTCAATGACTTCATCAAAGTAATGTAACTTATTACATTTGATGACTTTTCTAATTTTCTAACCAATGTTTTCAGCTGTTAGTGTAAATGTTCCCTTCATCTGTCCTTCCTTCCTTCCTTCCTTCCATCTGTCCTTCATTCCTTCCTTCCTTCTGTCCTTCCTTCCTTCTTTCTTTCTTTCCTTCTTTCCTTCCTTCCTTCCTTCCTTCCTTCCTTCCTTCCTTCCTAAGATCTAAGTTCAGCTGTTAGGGTAAATGTTCCCTCCATCTGTCCTTCCTTCATTCCTTCCTTCCTTCTGTCCTTCCTTCCTTCCGTCCTTCCTTCCTTCTGTCCTCCCTTCCTTCCTTCTGTCCTTCTTTCTTTCCTTCCTTCTTCCCTTCTTTCCTTCCTTCCTTCCTTCTGTCCTTCCTTCCTTCCTTCCTTTTTTCCTTCCTGCTGTCCGTCCGTCCTTCCTACCTTCCTTCCTTCCTTCCTCTCTTCCTTCCTAAGACCTAAGATCAGCTGTTAGGGTAAATGTTCCCATTAAGCACCAGAATCTAAGTCCAGCTGTTTTTCATGGATACTGATATGATTTATAAGGGAGATCATTTCTTATAAAGCAACATTTATCTCTCATGTGAAAATGTATTCATTAGTTCATGTAGATTTTGGAATATAAAATAAAGATATTTGATGAATAAAGTGGGTTTAATTGGTACTGTGACTCCATTTAAGCCCATGTGTGCTCCAAATAAGCCCACATCATGATTTATTTACTAAGTATTAAACAAAATATTGATTTAAAAGAATTAAAAACAGCAATATATGTATTCAGTAACATGTTAAATATTAAAAAATGAGGAAAAAACCCTCCTGAGTAAAATCTTAAAGGTCTGACTTCAGATGTAACCTCCTTTATAATCATCAACATTTTAATCCGTAACTGTAATAGATTACACTTACATTTAATTTGCCATTAAATTACATAAAACTGTTACATTTACCTAGTTTCTCCCAAAACACTGACAACAATGAATCTTAGTCTAAATGTCTAAAAAGTACAGTTCATTCAGCTGTTAGAAGCTTTTAAGTGATATAGCTAATCATACATGCCCAAGCCTAAATAGATAGATTACTTCATAATACCGAAAGGGAAATTAAATATTCATAGCAGTGAGGTATAGTAAAACACAAGAAACAACAGAAACAAACAGATAATATAGTGTAATGCAACAAAAACAATGACAGAGACACACGAGGTGCATAGTTGAAGTTGAAGTGAGTCTGAATAAATAACGAGCTAAGCTAGAATAATAGTAAATAACATAAAGGGCAGAGTACACTGTACTACTGTTGGATTACTTGTTGTAATACTGTAATACGGATACTGTAAAACCTTGTTGAGTTTTCAGTGCGGTGAGTAAACAGCAGAGTGTTTGTACATCTCAACGGAAAGGTATTAAACGGTCTTAAGTTCCGATATCGAACCTTAGTATTTGTGCAACATGAATTAATTCTAAGGTATTAAAAGGTCTTAAGTTTAATTTACATTTCATTTAAGTCCTTCCTGCTGCACGCAGTAATGTTAGCTGTCGTGAGAACTAGCGGTGGACGATGGATTGTGCTGCAGGAAGCTGTTTAATCCTTTTTTTTTGCTATTGCTGAGTTCGTCAACACCGTCAGATCGGCAGCAAACTGTCACTTAAATTTACTTAATTCTGCAATTAGGTCCAGGTCCTGTTAATTACATAGAGTGTATATAAAATGGACGTAACATCCGTGACGTCACCCATTGGTTTGTGGACTGCTGCTTGGAAGCAAATAGTTTCAGATCTGAGCAGCGCCATCTTGAAAATGTCAGGTGCATGCTGGGAAAAATAAAAACATGGATTCTACTTATATGGGCATCAGGAGGAGCATGAGGCGCCCTCCTGAACCTGTGAACCAATCAACCTGTCAATCACGACGTAGCCACGCCCTAATGCATACCCTGCTTTATCGTCACATATAAAATCAGGGAGGCCAAAATGTCCCAAATGAACATCATACTGCATTGAAGAAGGCTTTAAACTAGCGATTGAGACCATAAACACATTTTGAAAACGTTTACTGAGGTTAGAAATCAAGTGAGAAGTTGGTGAATTCTCCATTGACTTGTATAGAGACGGAAGTCCTTTTGACACCAAAACGGTCGCCCCCTGGTGGCCTTTTGATAGAATGCAGTTTTAAGTTACTTCCGCGTTGGCCTCATTTCAGAGGACCGGAACTCCCCGCCTGGTTAATTAATTAATTATACAGCTGGGAACTGCTGATTCAAACGTGATGTAAATGTAAGTACTTGATAAATGATCGTAGGCGGTAGTGTGCGTACTGGTTTTTCGTCATTCTTCGAGGATTACGACTGTGAGAAAAGTATTCAATTAAATTTGGATTATACATGGCATTAAAAAGGTTTAATTGAACCGTACGGAAAGTCTGACGGTGTAATTATTCTGATACTAAACGCTTGAACAGCTAATTGAAAGTTGAGCAGAGTTTCCGTTTTGATTGGCAGCTAAACACTGTTACGGGTATCGATGTTAACGTTATCTAAAACTTGGCTATAGAGTTAGTTTGTGGGTCGATACCTTGAGCTGTACGGCTGTAAAATAGGTATTAAATAAAATTTGGATTATATGTGGTGTTAAAAAGGTTTTAGTATATGTACGCAAAGTCTTGACGGTGTAATTAGTCCGAAACTGAAATGCTACAACAGCTCATTGAGTCAAGCTAAACACAATAACGGGTAATGATGCTAACGTTATCTACAACTTGGCTCTGGAATTAGTTTGGGGCTCGATACCGTAAAATATTAACTAGATCCTTTTTAAATTTTTTTTTGGCAAACATACCTGAAAGTATTGACTAACTTATATTTAACACGATACCTTTTTAAATCGTTCATTACTGAGGTAAATGTCAAAATGTATTATATTGATTTTAGGTGATATCGCCCTGATTTCATTTATAAAAAGAAGTGTTTAATTTGCAGGTTCTTTTATGTGTCAAACATGATAGTAAACTGAATATCTTTTTTTTTTTTAACTGTCAATTGGACAAAACAAGACATTCAAAAACCTCTACGAAAGTATAACTGACATTTTTCACTATTTTTTTTACGATAAACGATAAATCAGTAGTAAAAATATTTAGGGCTGGGCAATTAATTGAAAAATAATGGAAACCGACATTTAGAAACTCTAATCGACTTAATCTTGCTCATGTCAATTAATCGTGGTGTTCACTGTTGCCATGACAGCAAAGGTTGCATATCTTTAATGATCATTTGAACCCAAACCATGATCTTTGCATAGTTCTAATCAAGTAAACTAGACATTAACCACAGCGTCACACCTTAAAACAGCATTATTTTCACTACCCTAAAGGAGGAAAAGATGGAAGGAAGGAAGGAAGGAAGGAAGAGAAGACTGGACAGAAAGAAAGGGTGGAAGGAAAGATGGATGGAAAGAAAGGAGGAAAAGATGGAAGGAAGGAAGGATGGAATGAAAGGCAGATGGAAGGAAGGAAGAGAAGACTGGAAAGAAAGAAAGAAATGATGGAAGGAAGGAAGGAAGAGAAGACAGGAAAGAAAGAAAGGGAGGAAGGAAAGATGGATGGAAAGAAAGGAAGGATGGAAGGAAGGAAGGAAGAAGAAAGAAAGAAAGAAAAAAGAAAGAAAAGACAGATGGAAGGGAGGAAGGAAAGATGGATGGAAAGAAGACAGGAAGGAAAGTGGGCCAGATTGGTCTCCTCGGCGGGCCGGTTCTGGCCCACGGGCCTCATGTTTGACCCCCCTGCCTTAAAACATTATTTTCACTCCCTAAAGATCCTCATGTGTGAGGGCAGCAGTGTAAACGGTGAAAATACATAATAGTTCATCAAGGGAGGAGATTAATCGTTCATTAATCGTAATCGAGGTTAAATGTTCAATTAATCGTGATTTAGATTTTTGCCATAATCACCCAGCCCTAAAAATATCATAATATTAGTTGCAGTCTTAGTTTGTGCAGAAGGGCAAAAACAAAAGAGGGTAAAAATCTCCAGATGTTTGCTTGAGCTAGCCCTTATTAATTCTCCCCAGTTGTAATAGCATCTATCCACCCTCGCAGTGACGCATTGAATGCATATCGTCAGGTGAAAGGAATGTTATCTGCCGAGATAATGTGCCGTCACCGGTGTGAAAGGAGAGTAATGTGCAGCGAGGCCGATCTCTGCTGTCATTTATTATGTCGTTTTTTTTTATGATGAATCCACATTTTTTTATTTGGATGCTAAAGCAAGAATGATTTATACAATGAAAGGGTGAAAGCAGAGTAGAGTAGTGTAGTGTGTGTGTGTGTGTGTGTTGTCGTGCATGTACTGTACATCCATTTTTTTCTTTACTGTCGGACCTTGAGCCTCGGCGGCTGTGAGACGTCGTTTGAAGCCTCGTAACTCTTCGACTTGAGGAATTTATACACCGCTCTGAATGAGCATTTCTCTGACTCACCGCTCAGCTATGCGGGAACGCCTCCCTCTCTGTGTGTTTGCACTCTGCCGCACGCTTTAGTCAGTCATGCGTCAGTTTGCATTAGAGCACCGAGCCCCGGCCCTGGTTGTTTACCTTGGAATGTGAAACCTGCAGGGAGGTGTGTGTGTGTGTGTGTGTGTGTGTGTGTACTCGGCTTCGACTGATATCAGGTTTTTTTTTTAACCCTAACCCAATATGTAGAACCGGTATTGATATCACGTACATTAATTTTCTGGCCTCTTTTGATGCTCGAAACTTCACAAGAATTCAGTGTTTTTTTCTCCCAGACTCTCCGATAAGCTCCTTAAAACACATGCAGACCATCATGTGACACTTAAACTCTCCACTGAAACCCTCAGTTATTAATTGGTCGGGTTAGCTGTTATGTAAAGGTGCTTTTTCTAGAGTCAGTAATGTGGCTTATTCGCAGTAGAAAAACTAGCTGCACCTACCTGGTTTTATTTATAATCGTCAATTTGAGCAAATAATTGAGTTAGTTTTATCGTTAAAATGTCAGAAAATAGTGAAAATGCCCAAAGTAGCAAATTAGAGTTGCAACGATAAGTCAGTTAATTGATTAATTGCCAGATATGAAATTAAATGACAGCTATTTTGATCATTTTGACTCATTTTTGAAGGAAAAAAGTCAGAAATGTTTGATTCCAGCTTCTTAAATGTCAATATTTTCTGTTTTTTTAGTCTATTGACAGTAAACTTTAAGATCTTTGGATGTGGAGGGTTGGTCGAGACTTTTAAAGGAAGTCAGTTTGGGCTTCATAAAGGATAAAATTGACAGATTAATTGAAAATAATATCAGTTGCAGTTCTAATTCAAATTGCTCTATTTATTCAAGTCATTGTTCATAAACCTTAAATATTCAGTTTCTTTCATATATGACAGAAAAAGCACCAAATCCTCACAGTTAAGAGGCTTAAAAATAAAAAATAAAAAATGATTATCGAAATAGTTGCCTGTTAATTTTAAGTGATTAATTGTCACATCTGTAATTCTGAGGTATTAGTCGGCAGGTTTCTGACAGTGTGTGTTATCAGCCTGCAGGTGTAACCAGTCTCATCCTGTGTGTGTGTGTGTGTGTGTGTGTGTGTGTGTATATTTGTTCTCTTCCATGCTCTCGTGCACTGTGCACATAGAGATGTTTTCACCAGTTCAGACACTCGACTAACCTGCTGTGAAAACCAGTACGAGCAACATTGCGACACGGCACGACTCACATTGGTCAACAAGCAGCGTGCTGTCAGTCCACACGGATCTCAGGTGACATGTGATTTAAAAGAAAGCCGGTCGGGAAGTTATTGACCGTTATTGACTCTGAAAGAAATTAAACCAAATAATCCCAGATATTTGATATTTAGCAACTATTATTATCAGTATAGATTAATCTGACTGTTGATTTAACAAACTGTTGGAGCTGTAAAAATGCAGCGAAAATTAGCTGATTAACCCTCATGTTGTCCTCGAGTCAAGGAAGGAAGGGAGGAAGGGAGGGAGGGAGGGAGGGAGGAAGGAAAGGAGGAAGAAGGAAGGAAATGAGGGAGTAAGGAAGGAAAGGAGGGAGGGAGGAAGGAAGGAAGAAAGAAAAGAAGGGAGGAAGGACAGGAAGGAAGGAAGGAAGGAAGGAAGGACGGAAGGAAGGGATAAAGGAAGGATGGAAGGAAGGACTGAGGAAATAAGGAAAGAAGGTAGAAGGGAGGGAGGGAGAGAGAAAGGAAGGGAGGAAGGAATGAAAGAAGGAGGGAGGGAGGAAAGAAGGAACAGTCAGAACAGACAGGGTCAATTTGACCCGGGAGGACAACCGGAGGGTTAAAGACATGTTTTGAATAATATTTTGCGTACCCCGATGAAATCTGTAAAGTTGGAGGAATCAGCAGCTTTTTAGATAACTGTTTAATCGTTAGCGTCATTTTTAAAGCAGAAATACCAAATATTTGATAGTGTCAGGTTCCCAAATTTGAGTATTTGCTTCTTTTCCACGGTCGTGTTTTTTCAAAAGAAACAGTTACCGATATTTTTTCGCCATTTTCGGACATTTTTTGGACCAGGACTAATGGATTAATCGAGAAATGATCTACAGATTAATCGATAATTAAAATATGTCGGCAAATGTCTCGTTTTGTCTGACCAACGATCCGTAACCCCAGACTGAAAAGCAGCATGTTTGGCATTTTATCTTGAAAAGTACTCGATATATTGATCATCACCAAAGTTACCAATGATTTAACGATCACCTAATTGATTAGTCGACTAACACTCGCAGCTTCAGTTCGTCATTTTTTAACGATACCTAGCTTTTGTTGATGATGTCAACTAATGGACATATTGTAGAGAAGCAGCTTTGTTTATTAAAGGAGTTAATCAGTATTTCTGCCAGTCACGAACCAGTACCAATACTCAAAAGGCTAAGATGACGTCCTCAATGGTCGTGGTTCGTCAGAAGAGACAGTTACCAGTGTTTTTTCGCCATTTTGGGACATTTTATAGACCAGGACTATTGGATTAATCGAGAAATGATCTACAGATTAATCGATAATTAAAATAATGTCGGCAAATGTCTTGTTTTGTCTGACCAACGATCCATAACCTCAGACTGAAAAGCAGCATGTTTGGCATTTTATCTTGATTAATTGATCATCACCAAAGTTACCAATGAATTAACGATCACCTGATTGATTAGTCGACTAACACTCGCAGCTCCGATACCATTTGGGTAATTGGGTACCAATACCAATTGAAGATGACGTCCTCAATGGTCGTGGTTTGTCAAAAGTAACCCTTGTCAAACAGTTACCGATATTTTTCACCATTTTCAGGTGTTTTATAGACCAGGACTATTGGATTAATCTAGAAAATGATCTACAGATTAATCAATAATTAAAATAATGTCTTGTTTTGTCTGACCAACGTTTCAAAACCCCAGACTGAAAAGCAAATTCTCTCTTTTGGAAACCTGGAACTGTATCTGTTAGCTTAGAAAATACTCGATTAATTGATCATCACCAATGTTGCCAATGAATTAACGATCACCTCATTGATTATCCGACCAACACTCGCAGCTTCAGTTCGTCTCTCTCTGAATAAAAACACCAGTAAAACCAAAACAAACCAGGATATTTAGTATTTTTCGGCTCATCCAGGTATTCTCTTCACATTGCCGTCCGTCAGCCATCGCAGGCAGTTTGAGCTCTAAAGCAAGTGGAGCATGTGAGACGCACTACGAGTGGCTATTGAATGACTGACAGTGAAATGGAGGCCGAGGCCGCCGCCGCTGCCAGCTGGTCCTTCGCTCTCTCTCCGAGTAGGGGAAACTGTGACGGGAGAGCGACGACGAGTTTAGGTCAGCGAACTCCCCTCTCCAGCCTCGGCGATTAGAGGGACGGGATTTAGTGGGTGAGAGGGAAAGAGGAATCAAATAATGGGATGTGGATAGCACAGCCAGCCAGCCGGCCGGCCAGCAGACTCTCTTCTCTGGGATCAGCCGCTTGGCAGAAGCCTCCCAAGTCTTCCCGAGCTAAATTTAGAGCCCAAGCCGAGGGGGTCTTCTTCTCCGGGCCCCTTTCATTATTCATCAGCTGAAAAAGGACCCAGTTCAGTTTCTCCCTTCAGCAGCGAGCCACCACTCTTGTGTGTGTGTGTGTGTGTGTGTGTGTGTGTGTGTTTGAAGTCTCGCTTTTTACTCTGCTGTTTGATTAGACGCTCCTCTTTGCTTTTGTTTTTGTTTTTGTCGACTTGGCGGATGAGAAAGCTTACAGGAATGATGCGTCTAACTGCTTTATAAAATTACTTGTTAAGTTTATTGATTAGTTTCATACACATATATACTCTTTTTACTCTCTTTGTGTGTATTATAAAGATGAAACTAAGGGCTAAGATGCTGTTATTGGAGGGTTTGAAGGTTCCCCACCAAGAAAATTGGAAATAAATCGACAATATTATATAATAATAACACTTGATGGTTAGTTTGGTTAGTTTTATTCATGTTTTTGTCTGTTTCTTTGATCTTTTTAATCTTTTATTAACCCTTACATTCAGTTTATGTCAAATTTGACCAATTTTTACATTTGATAGCTGTAAAAAATACCAAAAAAACACCCTATACATATTTATTTGAGTAAGACTCTTCCGAATGTGACCCTCAGAATACAAAAAATGGAAATAAAATGCATCTTTATTTGGTGTTTGTGCAGCTGATGCACATTTATATATGCAAATGTACAAGTTTAACCATATCTGTTCATCATATTCAGTATTAACTAAAAAGCGAGAGTTTGGCTTTTTGATACATGAGGGCAGAGTGTAATGTGTATGAATGGAGCTAAAATGTTAAAATAGTTATATGCAAGCACTTTAAATGAGTTTCTGATCACCAGTAGATGCAAAAACTAAACTTTAATCAATACAAAAAGTTGTGTGATAGCAGGAATAGTACTCAGAGCATTAAAACAACTTCCCATCTTTGTGTCACATGACTTTAAACCCACCTGCAACACGTGTGAGAGTCATAAAAACAGCCTCAAAAGTAACGCAACACTGGTTAAAATCAGCCTGATGTCTGCAGAGGACTCACTGTAGGGCCGAAGGGTTGCCCCAGAAACCTCCAGGCGATGCGTCAGCGCTGCTTGTGGAATGCCGCGGGCCGGTTTCCTCCTATTGTGGCCGGCTGCAGGGACACCCCCCACTTATTTCTCCCCCACCCCCGTCGCTCCTCCACCCTCCTCAGAGGTGAATAGAGGACTCAGTGAAACACCAGACTAGCCAACCCCCAACCCCCCCCTTTTCTCCACTCACACACATACTCACTCATACTCACACACACACACACTCATCCCCACCTCCTACTCTTGAAACTCTCAGACCAACACACTGAGCCTGACTGGCTTCTGAGCTTAAATTTAACTTTATTATGATATATTTTGCCTGACTGATACTGGCTTTTAGGGGCTGATGCTGATATTAGGGAGCAAAATAATCCCAATATTGGCTGATTAGTGTTATATGTGCAGAACATAAACATAAAGGCGCATTCCTAAAATGTGATTACCAAACACTTGCGATAAAGCTTTGTAATGGAAGCCCTGATATTTTAGGATGTTCGAGTTTATTTATTGTCATTCCACCCATGTGTATATAATAAATATAGAGGAATGAAATTGCATTACTCAGGGTCCTTGTGCCAAAAGTTAAATAAAATAAAACAACGTAAACAAACACACTTAATTAAAAACAATCCTAAACTAAGACGGACAAAAAAGGGAGAAGTGATTAATATGGCTAATAAACTTTATTAAGTAAAATGACGTCAAAGCGGTAAACTTCACTGTGAAGTTAACTTTATAATTAGCTACGAATAAAAAAAAAAGAAGCATATATTAAACTTGAATTAAGAGAAATGATCAACTATACATAAAATGCTGCTTATATGTCTTTAAAATAAACTGCACATATCAGACAACGTATTCGCTCGTCTTTCATTTGATGTTTTTTACTATAAATGTTCCTTTTTAATTATGTGGTCAGTTTGTTTTTTGTCTCTTTATTGATCATTACTTTCATATTGAACTCAAATTGGATTATTTTGATAATGAATGAATGAATTAGAAGATTAATCAGACACTATTTTAATAATCATTTGCAAACTTTTCAGGCAAAACATTGTAAACATGAACAGGTTCCAGCTTCTCAAACATGAACATTGTCTTTGTTATATGACAATAAACTGAATATTGTCTTATTGTTATTGTTTTAACAGACACGTTTCACTATTTAACAACATTTTAAGACGGACAAACAACTAGAGCTGCAACAATAACTTTATTTGCAACTAATTTTACAGTCAAATCATCATTTTTAGCCATTTTTTTGCTGGTTTCTGCTTCTCAAGTGTGACGATGTGATGCTTTTCTTCATCATACATGAAATTGAAACAAATATCTGGACAAATAAAACATTTGAAGAAGATTTTTCACTATTTTCTAACATATTATAGACATTTGTTGTGTTTCGCTGTGTGAGGTTTCTGTTATTTGTTCATCACAGTGGATTAAACTCCGTCTCTGTTTGTTCCCTTCAGGCAGACGAAGCCTCTGACGTTCGCTGACTGTATCGGCGATGAGCTGCCGATCGGCTGGGAGGAGGCGTTCGACCCCCTGGTCGGAGCGTACTATGTCGACCACAACACCAGTGAGTTCTTCACCTCCGCCTCCATCTTTACTCTCTGTTTTTACCTCCATCTCCATCCTTCCTGCTGCTCGTCACTCATTAACTATCAAGGATTTCTCTGTTATACATCTCACACCCAGCTCTATTTGTACATTTAAGTCATTTATTGAGCAGACATGACGTTGGATATAGTGTTATTGTTGATATAAACTGGGCAAATGGAGTCTCAGAGGAAGCTAAAGAGTGAATATATTATTAAATAACAGTGTGAAGAAATGATTTTTGCACTTTTCTACTCATTATTTCATTTGGAATCAGCAGCTTTAATAGTAAAGAAGCAGTTTTGATGAAATAGTGCTGCAAATATTGACTTATTTCTCATTTAATTGATTGTTTTTTTATGTCAGAATTTGGTGAAAATGGTGAAAAGTACCTGTTTTTTTTAATTTGTTAGAGCCTCAAGTGTCTTTGTATGTCTTAATATTCACTTTACAATCACATATGACACAAAAAAAAGTTAAAATTCCCACATTTTTTGGCATTTTCCCTTTAAAAAAATACCTAAAGTGATTATTCATTCATTAAAATAGTTGCTGATTAATTCTCTGTGTGTCAGCTACGTTATGAATGGACTAATCATTGCTGCTTTTAGATGTTAAAATGTTAAAACCTTTTGTTCATTATTAACCAGAATAAATAAAGGTAATGGGTCTGATAACTGCTGCTGGCACTCATGAGTCATGTTTCAAGCTGATGGGAAATAAATACGCTAAATACTCGTTTATTGATAAGATAAGATATTCCTGTATTAGTCCCACGATGGGGGGGTTTCCAGTATCGAGGCAGCAAAGTGGAAAATAAATAAAAAGTACAGAAGTAATATAAAAACAATAGTTTAACCCTTTATAAGTCACTTTGAGTCGTGATATCTGGTTAAAAACTAAAATCTATTGAACACATTTAACTTTTAGGTCAATCTTTACCACTTGTATGAGGTATGTAATGCACAGACAGACCATCAGGTTGTTCTATGGTTGCTATAGATACAGGTTGTTCTATGGTTGCTATGGATACAGGTTGTTCTATGGTTGCTATAGATACAGGTTGTGTTCTATGGTTGCTATAGATACAGGTTGTTCTATGGTTGCTATACTTACAGGTTGTGTTATGGTTTTATAGATACAGGTTGTTCTATGGTTGCTATAGATACAGGTTGTTCTATGGTTGCTATAGATACAGGTTGTGTTATGGTTGCTATAGATACAGGTTGTTCTATGGTTGCTATAGATACAGGTTGTTCTATGGTTGCTATAGATACAGGTTGTTCTATGGTTGCTATAGATACAGGTTTTTCTAGTGTATAAACGAAGAATAACACAATCCTTCCTTCCTTACTTACTTACTCACTTTCTTCCTTCCTTCCTTCCTTTCTTCCTACCTCCCTTTCATCCTTCCTTCCTTCCTTCCTTCCATCCTTCCTTCCTTCCTTCCTTTCTTTCATCCTTCCTTCTTTCCTTCCATCCTTACTTACTTCCATCCTTCCAGCCTTCCTTCCTTCTTTCCTTCCTTCCTTCCTCCCTTCCATCCTTCCTTCCACCTTTCCTTCCGTCCACCCTTCCTTCGTTCCTTCCTTCGTTCTTTCCTTCCTTCCATCCTTCCTTTCATCCTTCCTTCCATCCTTCCAGCCTTCCTTCCTTCCTTCCTTCCTTCCTTCCTTCCTTCCTTCCTTCCTACCTTCCTTCCTTCCTTCCTTACTTCCTTTCATTTTGTAATGTTGGACCATTATATAGTGTGATTTGTAAATATTTTTTTCCAACAAAAAGCATAAAAACCAAAGAATACACTTTCTCTGCTCTCTGAAAGCTTGATGTACAAACACTAATTATGAGGGGAAACTGTGAAATGTCTGAATATGAATATAAGGGTTAAAAAGTCTTACATTTACCTTGTTCAAACCTGCAGAAACCCTGAAAAAAAGATTCTTTAAGTAGCGCTTTCTTGGTGTGAACTGCCAAGGGTTAAACGTCACTCTCCTCTTCCTCTTCCTCTACCTCCTCCTGCAGAGAGCACCCAGCTGGAGGACCCGCGGGCCCAGTGGCAGCGGGAGCAGGAGACCATGCTGCGGGAGTACCTGGCCGTGGCCCGCGATGCGCTCAGCGCCCAGAAGGAGATCTACCAGGTGAAGGAGCAGCGGCTCCGCCTGGCGCAGCAGGAGTACCGGCAGCTCAACGACGCCTGGAGGGACAAGTCCACGTCGCAGACCAGCTGTAAGCGATGCGTTCAGGGACAATTAGGGAAGGGAAATTAGAAAGAAAGGAGGGGGAAAAAAGGGGGAATGATCAGTTTTGAATAATGAGATATTTCCCTCAATGCCTACAACTTTAGATAACTCCTACAAATGATAATGTGTCAGTGATAAATAAAGGTTGGCAAGATGAGCAAGACTGAATGCTCCTGAAAATGTCAAATGGTGTAACCACAGTAGAATGATAAATATTACATATTTTATCACCTACAGTGTATTTAAGTGGACTTATACTAATAATGACTTCATTTAAAACATGTAAATTTTTCCTGATCTCCATGGTTACCAGAGTAAATGTAATATTTAGAACAATTGTATTCCATTACCTTTATTTAATATAAAAGTTATAATGTAAGATCATGCCAAACTAGTTGATATGGTGTTTTATTGACAATTTACTGTTTTTAAGCAAGTTGAATTATTTGGTACAAAGTTTTTATGGTTACACCACTTAGACATTTTTGCCATAATCCTCTAATATATTCTCTCAAAATGGATTAAAAGCAGAAATTTGATGCTGGGTCCACAAAAAAAGAATGTGTGAAGTTATTCATACGTTTATTTTCACATTTTAACCCTTTAAATTTAAACTAAACCACATGGACACAAAGAATCCTAATTTTTAAAGCATTTTGTAAATATTGAGCAGGACATATCCTAAAAACACCCATTTTTTCTAAATAATTAGTGACAAATTATGCAACATTTATTTTTTAAAAACATAGTGTTGCATTGCTAAAGTGGATTATATTTATATTCCACATTTATTTCTCTGTATATAATCAGATTTTTATGGAAAAAATACTGGTTACACCGATTGACACTGGGTTGCATCACTTCATTTACACAGCTGGTAATAAAACTGCTGTGGTTAATACCCGAATAAGTTTATTCCCATATGATGTTGGGAGGAGAAAGATGAGAGCAGGCAGCAGCAGAAACTCAGTTATAAAATGAGTTTGTGGCGATCAATGTATTTTTTCCTGCTATTATTGGATGGATCTCTCTCTCTCTCTCTCTCTCTCTCTCTCTCTCTCTCTCTCTCTCTCTCTCTCTCTCTCTTTCTCTCTCTCTCTCTGATTCTCTTCTTTTCATATCTCACCTTTTCCAACAGTGAACTCCAGATCGTCGTCCTCCAGCAAGTACGACCCAGATATCCTCAAAGCAGAAATAACCACAGCTAAAAGTCGGGTAAGAGCCTCTCTTCTTCTTCTTCTTTTTCTTCCTGTTTCCAACACCAAACCTGTAATCATCAGCTCGGAAAAAACTTTGAACCGCATGAAATAATATTGAATCTGGAGCATTTAAAGGACGAGTTCACGGTTTTAATATTTCTTAAAACAACAGTCAGGAGCCCAAATGTGTTTTTCTGTCTGTAATGATTCCTCCTGTTCATACTGACCATTAGAAGATCCTTCATCATGTTTACTATGGAAGTGATGGAGGACTAAACCCACAGCTTCAGTCGTCTGAATGAGTCAGATCGATAGAAGAAAGAAAGAAAGAAAGAAAGAAAGAGGAGGAAGAAAGAAAAAGAAAAGGGAGGAACAGGAGGAAAGAAAGAGGAGGAAGATAAGGAAAGATGATGAAAGAAAGAAAGAAAAGGGAGGAGGAAGATAAGGAAAGAAAGGAAGAAAGAAAGAAAGAAAGAAAAGGGAGGAGGAAGATAAGGAAAGAAAGAAAGAAATAAAGAAAAGGAGGAAGATGAGTAAAGAAAGAAAGAAAAGGGAGGAAGATGAGGAAAGAAAGGGAAGAAGATGAGGAAAGAAAGAAAGGGAGGAAGAAAGAAGAAGAAAAGGGAGGAAGATGAGGAAAGAAAGGGAAGAAGATGAGGAAAGAAAGAAAGAAAGAGGAGGAAGATAAGGAAAGAAACAAACAAAGAAAGAAAGAAAAGGGAGGAAGATGAAGACAGAAAGAAAGACAGAAAGAAAGAAAGGAGGAGAGTAAATGAGTCTTCATCTTCATCTTCTATGTTTCAACGTTACAGTGTTTTTAGTAGCAAAGTCTTTGTGTTACTATGGTTACACCACAGCTCAACAGGAAACACTAAGAGGGAATCTGATGCTAAAAAGACTGTAAATGTGTCAGATATCATTGATATGAATAACTCACACTGATGAAGCTTAATAGTAATTTTCCAGCTGTTTGTAGGGAATCAACTTTTTTTGTTAAACATTTATCAGTAGAAAATAAAGAATATCTCTGTCCCTTCATCTTATAATAATCTCAAACTCTTAACTATTTATCTTTTCTGTGTCTCAGGTGAACAAGCTGAAGCGGGACTTGGCCTGTATGAAGCAGGAGCTGCTCTACAAAGAACAAGGCTTCGAGACTCTTAAAGAGTAAGTGTTGATGTTCGCTCACACCTGTCCGTCTGTCTCACCTGTCTCTGTGGTTCATGTGTTACTCTCAGACCACCTTAAATCCTTCAGTCTGTAGGCTACGAGCTGACCCCGATCTATATTTAGATTCAAAAGTATGGGGTTAAAGATTCAGGGATCCAATACAAAGTGTTTGGGTAGGAAATCTTGTTCAAAGTAGGTGAAGAAAGGCTTCAACGCTTTAAAAAAATAACTTTACTGAGCTCAAGCTTGAGATGTGCCAAAACACTTTGCACCTGTTTAAAGTGTAATGGTGGTTTGGCAGATTTCCAGTGAATCAAACACATGCCAGTAATGATAGAAAGCTACAGGAAGTAAAAATTAGAAAATCCAGTCTGGGGGCTTTTCTCTCTTTATTATCTATCATTTTAAATGTCATTAACGTCTAATTTATAGTCAGAAAACAGAATATAAAGATATATATATGTACAACTACCGCTATGATTTTGTGAATGGAGCCCCCTAAACATTGATGATTCGATGCATCAGTCGACCGAAATCAATTAATACCAAGTAGTATTAGTAGTAACGTCTCCCGTCAATAGATACCTGCAATCGATCCTTTTTGCACCCAGAGCTAGAAAATATGACTATTTGTATGGACTCCCTCACAGCCAATCAACAGCAAGCGTTCTTCGGTTTAACCCATCATGTGATTGGTCCACTGCCACAGCAGCTACGACCCGTCTGTGGTGGTGAAGTCGTGGTGAATTTGAGTTAACGCGTTTAGCAGTTCAGCAGCCAAGATGCCTCCTAAACGCTCTAAAGTGAGTCTACACTACACGCCTGTTACTATGGATACAAGACAGAGACCTACATGTGTTAATGGAAATCTGATGAAGTATCACTTTAAGGCAGGGGGGTCAAACATGAGGCCTGTGGGTCAGAACCGGCCCGCCAGGGGGTCCAATCCGGCCCACTTTCCTTCCTTACTTCCTTCCTGTCTTCTTTTCATTCCTTCCTTCTTTCCTTCCTGTCTTCTTTTCCAACCATTCTTTCTTTTTTCCTTGCATCTTTTCCTCCCTTACATATTTTCCTTTCTTCCTTCTATCTGTCCTTCATGTTTTCTTTTCTTTCCTTCCTGTCTTCTTTTCCAACCTTTCTTTCTTTCTTTCTTTCTTTCTTTCTTTCTTTCTTTCTTTCTTTCTTTCTTTCTTTCTTTCTTTCTTTCTTCCTTTCTCTCTCTCTCTCCCTTCCTTCCTTCCTTCCTTCCTTCCTTCCTTCCTTCCTTCCTTCCTTCCTTCCTTCCTTCCTTCCTTCCTTCCCTCCCTCCCTCCCTCCTTCCTTCCTTCCTTCCTTCCTTCCTTCCTCCCTCCTTCCTTCCTTCCTTCCTTCCTTCTCTGTCACACTGAGTTAAAAGCCAAATAATAATAATGTGTTTTAGTAGTGTAGAGTTTGGGAGCTGCAGCTGAAAAGGCCCCGAATCTCCTCTGATGCTTCAACCTTGATCTTCACCACAACCGGAAATAAACACATGACAGGCTGTAAACTTTTAACAGATTTATTGTCTTAAAACTAACTGTGGATGACGGGAAACGGGAAAGTCGGCAGTACAGACGATTATTAACGTTGACAGAACAAACACATCAAATACAACGTGGTGTTTTTATTTCTCTGACTGTGTGGAAATGGAGGTTTTTACATCACGGCAATAAAATCTGAGCCTTCCAGTTAAATGATGGTCAGTGTGGTGCAGAAGCTTCAATAATATGCATGGAAATATGAACATGACTATGCAAAAGTTTTAAGGCAGATGCATGAAACACGGAGCATTAGTGCTGGGCGGTATGACCAAAAATGTATATCACAGTATTTTTCAAAATTCTAACAGTTTCACAGTATATGATGGTATTTTTCCCCCCCGTTTTTTCCCGGGTTTCTCCCGTATTTTAGACTCATCTCCCGCGGCCCTCCCGTTATGTCTATTTACAGCCCCAACTTTGTTTGTTAATGACAGGAGGGGAGTTCTGGTCCTCTGAAATGAGGCCAAGGCGGAAGTAACTTAAAACTGCATTCTATCAAAAGGCCACCAGGGGGCGACCGTTTTGGTGTCAAAAGGACTTCCGTCTCTATACAAGTCAATGGAGAATTCACCAACTTCTCACTTGATTTCTAACCTCAGTAAACGTTTTCAAAATGTGTTTATGGTCTCAATCGCTAGTTTAAAGCCTTCTTCGATGCAGTATGATGTTCATTTGGGACATTTTGGCCTCCCTGATTTTATATGTGACGATAAAGCAGGGTATGCATTAGGGCGTGGCTACGTCGTGATTGACAGGTTGATTGGTTCACAGGTTCAGGAGGGCGCCTCATGCTCCTCCTGATGCCCATATAAGTAGAATCCGTGTTTTTTTTTTACCCAGCATGCACCTGAAATTTTCAAGATGGCGCTGCTCAGATCCGATACTATTGGCCTCCGAGCAGCAGTCCACAAACCAATGGGTGACGTCACGGATGTTACGTCCATTTATTATATACAGTCTATGGATGAAATACACCGGTATGGCAGTACATTAAAAATTCATATCATAATGAAAATTTACACCGGTATTCGGTGTGAACCGGTATACCACCCAGCACTACCGAGCATGTGACGAAATCAAACCGTTGTGGACCGCCGACAGGAACAAGAAGACAGATTCATCTTGTTTCCTCGCCTGCTTTCTCTCATTAGATTCCTGTTTTGTTTTGTTTTTGCCTCTGAAAACCTGTCAAGCCTTTCATCTTTCATCTTGTGTCATCTTTCACCTATTTTATCAGTGACACGATCACTCAGGCATCACAGGAGCATTTTGACACTGTAGAGACGAAGCGAGCCGAGACGACATCTACTATTTGTTTCCACTTGTTGGAATTTGCCCCCTTTTTTTTCTCAATACATCTGCTTATCACTGCAGCAGCTTCGGCATTATCACACATACCATCCGACCATTAAAACACTATAACACCTCCTATAAACCTCAACAGAGGGGAAACTCCGACTCTTGTCTATCTGACCTACTTCTACAACCTCTGAATACAAAAGAGAGGGAAAGCTCCTCCTTTAAAATAATGCAAGGTGCACCAGAGAAGCCATCAGTCAGGAATGTGGATTTGAAACCGTCTTATCTGATTTTGTTTTGGTTGTTTTTTTTCCAAATTCAACCCTCAACAATTTCTCACGTTTCGCCGGTGTTGTTGTCGTTGTCTACATTGAACAGGAATGTCTAGTGTGTGTTTGTCTTGTCTCACGGTGTCAGGAGGGTTTTTAAAGAGTAGCTTGAAGGCAGAGCGGTCGGACGGCATTCCTTCCGCCACTTTCCTCTCCTGTTACAGTCATCAGACGGCATTTCGACAACCAATCGCCGTTTGCAGAAATACAAATAGGCTTTAGACAGGAATGCAGCCGAGCACTCAGCCTCCTGATAAGATTTCAGTAAACGCCGCAGCGGCAACAGCAGAGTGTTTTTTATGGTTTGTGTTCTCATGTAAAGAGAGACGACATGTTTATCTTGTGATTAGAGCTACGCTGTGTGGACAAAAGTATGCGGACACCTGTACTGTATGAGTCAGGGATAAATAAGGGTCGGCAAGATGAGCACATGCAAATATATCTTTAAAAAAATTATCTTAAAAGCAGCGTCAGTGTTTGTTAAAATCTACATTTAGTATTTTTGTTGGTTTTATATCTTTTGAAATGACATTTTGCACCATTTTTTTAAACCAAAAGTAAGACTGAACTCTACTGAAAATGTCAAATGGTGTGCAAGATATTCATACGTTTATTTTCAAACATGGAAACCTTAACCCAAACACTGTTATTGACCCATATGCTTGTGGCCTCAGGCTGTTTTTCATGTTTTAGTTACTTTTAAAGCACATTTTTGAAGCACACAATAATATTTTAGGCGGGTGCTTCTCAACCTGTGAGTCTAGACCCTCACTAAGGGGTTTGCACCATCAATCAGAAGGGTCACAAGATGATTAATACGATACTAAGTAGGGGTGTCCCGATACAACTTTTTCATTTCCGATACGATACCGATATTGCAGCCTTGGGTATTGGCCGATACCGATATTGATCCGATACCGATATCAGCATGAATCGAAACGTGGGATGTTAGAAAAGGCTTGATCAAGTGATATTACTCAAACAGGGGTATTGTTTTGTCAATAATGTAGTGGCGGCTAGGCATAATGTAGCGAGGCTCGAGGTGCTCAATTAAGCATTTAAACCCGACATTACTCACCACAGACAGGGGCTGGTCATCAAGCACAATAAACTGCCTTTTTGCCGTCCCGTGGGAGTTTGTCACGCTTTGCAAATGTTTCGGACTGAATGTGGGACCTGAGGTTGTGAGTGCTCTGTTAAAGGTACGAAGGGAACTGAGATCACTTTGTAGAGCAAGATATACCAATGCTGTAGTCTGTGCAAAGTGAGAGACGACCATCCAACCAAGCTGTATAAAGAGCAGAGTTAGTGATGTATCTTAAGTTTTGGAGGCAAACCTGTAAATGGTTTTCTCCAAAATCAATCTGGGACAGAAAAAGGCAACTAAACGCTTTCTTGATGCGGCGGATAAGTTAGAGATAGTTAATGTGATGTTTGAAATTATATGCTTGTATCTTAACTTCTTCTTTATTGGGTTTCCCCTAATTTTGTGGATGTGCGGTGTTTAATACGCCGGGAGAATAGTTGGTTGATAGGGGGGGGGGCCCTGTTGATAGTGTGGGAAGTTGGACACTGTCCTTCCTTTCTTCCTTCCATCTTTTCTTCCTATCTCCTTTTCCTTTCCTTCTTCCTTCCTTCCTTCCTTCCATCTTTCCTTTCTTTCTTTGTTTAGTTTTTTCTTTCTTTCTACCTTCCTCCCTTTTTCCCTGTCTTTCCATCCTTCCTTCTTTATTTCCTTCCATCCTTCCTTCTTTTTTCCTTCCATCCTTCCTTCTTTCCTATCTTCTTTTCCTCCCCTACGGTTTGCTTTCTTTCTTTCTTTCTTTCTTTCTTTCTTTCTTTCTTTCTTTCTTTCTTTCTTTCTTTCTTTCTTTCTTTCTTTCTACTGTCCTCCCTTCTTTCCCTATCTTTCCTTTCTGTCTTCTTTTCCTTCCTTCCTTCCTTCCTTCCTTCCTTCCTTCTTTCTTTCTTTCATTTCCGCGTGACTCTTCATCTGACGGTGTTGACACAAAGTTATAGGTACCTCTCCTTTAATGGGTTTCTACTAATTTTGTGGATGCAGTGTTTAATACGCTGGAGAATATTTAGTTGATAAGGGGGGGGGGGGGGGGGGGGCTGTTGATAGTGCAGGAAGTTAGGTGGGTGTGCGACTACGAAACTTAAAATTGGGACAGAAAGGGAGACGATCCACCGCTCACATGTACAGAAGGATGAACCGATATGAAGAGGATTAGAAAGCTGCTGCTGAAATATTAATGATAACAGTTGTTTTCTCCTGCAGTTTTTATGTCCTCTCTCATCTGTTGTTACTTGCTTTTTGTTTTTAAGACTCTTAAATCAATATCGGCCCCAAATATAGGTGTGAGATTAGACTCCCGCAGCCTTTAGATTTATATCAGATGAAGCTCCAACAAAGACTCACTTTATGTATTTATAATATACAACAATAAAACTGTCTTTGTCTCTTTAGATCACGTATCTGTTAAACGTCTCCGCGCTCGTTGTTGTTTTAATTATAAAAATAAAAAAAAAGGTTCATATTGCGGTTTTTCACTCAGCCTAAATCCATGTTTGAGAAGGATTTAGAGAGGATTATTTGTTCTCTCTGCCTGTTACAGACAAGTGCCTCTCACACTCCCTCCCTCCCTCCCTCCTTCACTTCCTCATTCTCTCTCTCTGGGCCTTGTTTCTCTCTCTCTCTCTCTCTCTCTCTCTCTCTCTCTCTCTCTGTCCGAGCCTCCCTCCCTCCTCCTCCTCCTCCTCTTCCCTCTCTGAAGAATGTGGAAGGACCTGTTATTCTGATGCATGCATGACTTGCTGATGACGGGGCTTACAGAGCTGCTGTTACTGTTACTGCTGCTGCTGTTACTGTCTCTTCTTCTCAGCCGCCACCTCTTAAAAAGTTGTGTAGTTTAAAACCAGGTGTTGCACCAAAGAGCCAAATCTGTCCGCACACTGTAGATTCATCAATTCTTTTAAATCTATGATATGCTTCTCCTTTATATTGTTGGGTCCAGATGCCATTTTTAGACTAGTCATGAGTGATATAATCTCCATCAGTTGTTTGCAATGTTCAACACTAATTTATTAGCAATATAACTTGTTTCAGCAGTCAACTGAACAATTAAGTGTCTTAACTGTATCCTAACAGTAACATCTCTGGTGCTACACATACCCCCATAGCTTTAGTTATAGCGCTAGTTATTGCTTTAGTGCAGACATCCCAACTCTCCCGGAAGTTTCGAGAGTCTCCCGCATATTGATAGCGGCTCCCTGACGCCCGCAAATTATATACAATATATATAAAATCTCCCAGAATCTGAAGCGAGCGAGCAAGAGCGCACACTATAGAAACTGCGTTCAGACTGTAAGCCAAAATCCGATTTTTAGCCAATCTAGATTGGAACCAGATGCTCTTATGAAGTCTGAACAGTCATAAATCACATGAAATCAGATTTTTGCAAACCAGATGGAAACCACCTTTGGGAGGTAGATTCAAATTTCATGTGGACAGATGTGTCTGAGTCTGAACAGCTTAAAACACTCACATCGGTTTTGACTGTCCGTGACGTCTTTCTACGTCTCTACGCTACGTCACTCTATGCGACACCAGACCCGCTTATTCCAGTTGTTGTTGCTAGCTGATATCAATGGAGGCTTATTCCAGTTGTTGTTGCTAGCTGATATCAATGGAGGCTTATTCCAGTTGTTGTTGCTAGCTGATATCAATGGAGGCTTATTCCAGTTGTTGTTGCTAGCTGATATCAATGGAGGCTTATTCCAGTTGTTGTTGCTAGCTGATATCAATGGAGGCTTATTCCAGTTGTTGTTGCTAGCTGATATCAATGGAGGCAATGGAGGACGTTAAAACACCAGGCCTTGGACAGAGGACCAAACCTAATTCTTCATTAATCTTTGGGGAGATGGCTCCGTTCAAGCAAAGCTCGAGGTTTTTTGTAGTTGTTGCTGTCGCAATTATATGACACACAATACACGCTAGATGACGCCTCCGATCTGACGACGTTGCCACAGCAACCTGTCAGATTGGTCATTAATGTGGCCCAGTGTGAACAGAGCCAAAACCCATTTGGACACTTGCTAAAAACCAGGCAGGGAGTTCCGGTCCTCTGAAATGAGGCCAACGCGGAAGTAACTTAAAACTGCATTCTATCAAAAGGCCACCAGGGGGCGACCGTTTTGGTGTCAAAAGGACTTCCGTCTCTATACAAGTCAATGGAGAATTCACCAACTTCTCACTTGATTTCTAACCTCAGTAAACGTTTTCAAAATGTGTTTATGGTCTCAATCGCTAGTTTAAAGCCTTCTTCAATGCAGTATGATGTTCATTTGGGACATTTTGGCCTCCCTGATTTTATGTGTTTATTACATACACAAGACAAAACACAGATTAACTTAAAAGCTTTGAAGTTATGTTTTAATATAAAAGTCATGATTTAAATCTGACAGCAAAACTATCCAACTATCTTTACTCATGAAACTCACTCAGCCTCAGTTTTTAACCCTCCTGTTGTCCTCGAGTCAAGGAAGGAAGGGAGGAAAAAGGAAGGAAAGGAGGGAGGAAGGAAGATGGAAGGAAAGGAGGGAGGAAGGAAGACGGAAGGAAAGGAGGGAGGAAGGAAGAAGGAAGGAAAGGAGAGAGGGAGGAAGGAAGACGGAAGGAAAGGAGGGAGGAAGGAAGACGGAAGGAAAGGAGGGAGGAAAGGAAAGAAGGGAGGAAGGAAGGTAGGAGGGAGGGAGGAAAGAAGGATGGGAGGAGAGAAAGAGGAAGGAAAGAAAGAGAGAAGGAGGGAGGGAGGGAAGGAAGGAAGGAAGGAAAGAAGGAACAGTCAAAACAGACGGGGTCAATTTGACCCGGGAGGACGACACAAAGGTCCTGCTCTCCGAGTAGCTTTCACTCATCATCACTCATAATCATCATCATCGACGAGTGAAAGCTGTGAATATGAGTCACAGTGTCGGCTGTGGAGCACGTAGCACAGCTGACCCAGTTCTCTCTGTTAACCACGGGAAAAAAAACAACAACAAAAACAAAAAGCTGCTAATTAAAAACTGATGATTGTTGTTTTCATTCCTGCAGCGAACAGCTGACAGAGATGATGATGATGATGATGATGATGATGATGATGATGCAACAGACCTCAGAAAGCATCATGACATTGTTTTAAATCCTGTTCTCTCTCCCTCCCTCTCTCTCTCTCTCCCTCCCTCTCTTTCTCTCTATTCCCTCTCTCTCTCTCTCCCTCCCTCTCTCTCTCCCTCTCTCCCTCTCTTCCTCTCTCTATTCTCTCTCTCTCTCTCTCTATCTCTCTCCCTCTCTTTCTTTCTCTCTCTCCCTCTCTCTCTCTCTATCTCTCTCTCTCTTTCTCTCCCTCTCGCTCTCCCTCCCTCCCTCTCTCTCTCTCTCTTCCTCTCTCTCTCTCTCCATCCCTCCCTCTCTCTCTCTCTCTCTCTCTCTCTCCCTCTCTCTCTCCCTCTCTCTCTCTTCCTCTCTCTCTCTCTCCATCACTCTCTCTCTCCCTCCCTCCATCCATCCCTCTCTCTCTCTCTCCCTCCCTGCCTCCCTCTCTCTCTCCCTCCCTCTCCATCCCTCCATCCCTCTCTCTCTCTCAGGATTGACCAGAAGGTGTCCAGCTGTCCGTATGGCTTTAAGCTGCAGGAAGCTCAGGCGATCCTCAGTGAGGTTCGTTCCATCAGAGACGCCATCAGCACCGGAGAGAAAGAGAAGCAGGAGCTCATGCAGGTAAAAATAAGTTAAACCATCAGAGTGAAAGGGGGTTCAGGGGGGTTAAATGTGCGGCCTGTGGGCCAGAAGCGGCCCGCAGAGGGGTCCAATCCGGCCCACTTTCCTTCTTGTGTTCTTTTCCTTCCTTCTTTCATTCCTTCTGTGGTTCCTTCCTTTATTCCTTCTGTCCTTCCTGTGTTCTTTTCCTTCCTTCTTTCATTCCTTCTGTGGTTCCTTCCTTTCGTCCTTCTGTCCTTCCTTCCTTCTGTCCTTCCTCCATTCCTTCCTTCTGTCCTTCCTCCCTTCCTTCCTTCTGTCCTTCCTCCATTCCTTCCTTCTGTCCTTCCTCCCTTTCATCCATCCATCCATCCATCCTTCCTTCTTCCCTTTCTTCCTTCTGTCCTTCCTCCCTTTCTTCCTTCTGTCCTTCCTTCCTGCTTTCCTTCCTTCCATCCTTCCTTCTATCCATCCAACCATCTTTCATTCCTTCCTTCCTTCCTTCCTTCCTTCTTTCCTTCCTTCCTTCTGTCCTTCTGTCCTTCCTTCCGTCCTTCCGTCCTTCCTTCCTTCCTTCCTTCCTTCCTTCCTTCCTTCCTCCCTCAGTTCCTTCCTTCTTTCCTTCCTTCTGTCCTTCCTTCCCCTTTCCTTCCTTCTGTCCTTCCTCCCTTCCTTCCGTCCTTCCTTCCTTCCTTCCTTCCTTCCTTCCTTCCTTCCTTCCTTCCTTCCTTCCTCCCTCAGTTCCTTCCTTCTTTCCTTCCTTCTGTCCTTCCTTCCCCTTTCCTTCCTTCTGTCCTTCCTCCCTTCCTTCCCTCCTTCCTTCCTTCCTTCCTTCCTTCTTTCCTTCCTTCCTTCCTTCCTTCCTTTTGTCCTTCCATCCATCCATCTTTCCTTCCTTCCTTCCTCCCTTCCTTCCTTCCTTCCTTCCTTCCTTCCTTCCTTCCTTCCTTCCTTCCTTCCATCGTTTTAATAATCCGGCCCACATGAGGTCAGATTGAGTTGTATATTTGTGACCCTTAAATGAAAATGAGTGTGACATCTCTGCTCTACCAGACTCTACTTTTTAAGCTTGATATCACTTTAAATTTAATTCTTAACCTAACTTGACTCTCCATTAAGTATTTATTGCAGTGTCAGAGAACATTTTGGTTAAAGTCCTCCTCCAAAGTTTCTCTGATCTCACCTTTTAATCTGAGTTTAACTTGTGTATTTAGGAGCAGAAGCCAGTTTGCATCTCGTACAAATGTGATGATTTAGATCATTTTAAGGTTTTTAACTCTTTACATACTGTTCAGGCTCAAATTTGACCCATTTTTTACATCAGAGAGTTTAAAAAATACCTTTTTCTTCCCCTAATATTACCCAGAATATACTAAAAAAGGAAATAAATTTGGCCTATATTCATCCAGAATTTAAAAAATGTTCAATCTTCACATTTAATATAATTTATTTAAATGGTTCTCATGTTTTATATAACATTGGAGCAGAATAAAGTGTTTTTTTATATCGTTTTTTTAATCATAAAAACTAAAGAATAAACTCTCTCTGCTTCATTAAGGATAAATCATGTTTATTTATGACTGATTAAGGTTATTTATGAATGATTTGTGCTTCAGAAGGTTGTTACAGAGACTAATTATGAGAGGAAATACTGTGATGAGTCAGAATATGAAAATTATGTGAGAGTTAAAGGGATGAATTAAACTTTTTCTGTGGAAAAAAAAACATACAAGACACAAATGATAAGTCAAAGCAGAGTGTTTTTAATCATCTTTAACTTCTAATTAGCATCAAAGCATTGCATGACTGTCAGTTTATTGGTGAAGTCACATTATCACCAGTATAATTAGACTTGTACCCATCATGTGTTGAATAAAGTATCAAATTTAGTCCATTTAGGTGCATAAATATCAGTTTCTCCTCTCTCTTACTTATCAAAACAAATCTTGTCCACCAGATAAAATAGTTAAATAGTTAAATGTAAAGTTTGTTGGACATTTAAAACCAGAGTAGCTTTTATTTAGAGGCTGCTGAAGTTGATCAGCTCCTGTATCAACTCCTCCATGAACAAAAGAAGAAAGTCAAAGGAGACAAATCGCTGACATCTGATGCCAGACGAAGCCGCGTGCAACAAGTTAGAAATCACAGCGAGGTGTTTACATGTTTAAAAGAAAGAAAGAAAGAAAGAAAGAAGTCACTGTGTTTCATGATATCTGTTCAAAAACTAAAATCTATTGAACCCATTTAACTTTTAGGTTAATCTTTACCACTTGTATGAGGTATGTAATGCACAGACAGACCATCAGGTTGTGTTATGGTTGCTATAGATACAGGTTGTTCTATGGCTGCTATAGATACAGGTTGTTCTATGGTTGCTATAGATACAGGTTGTTCTATGGTTGCTATAGATACAGGTTGTTCTATGGTTGCTATAGATACAGGTTGTTCTATGGTTGCTATAGATACAGGTTGTTCTATGGTTGCTATAGATACAGGTTGTGTTATGGTTGCTATAGATACAGGTTGTTCTATGGTTGCTATAGATACAGGTTGTTCTAGAATGAGTCTCTAACATGTTTTTAATAAAAAGTTTAGAACAAATGAGGTCTGTAGAGGTGTGTAAAACATCACATTTAGGCTCAATGAGGAAAAATCCATGTTTTATGTTGTCATGATCTCAAAGAGGAAGGAAAAGCAAAGACATGATTATTTAAATAGCACTTTATTGGTGTGATCTACAAAGAGTTAATGTGTTTTTCAGTGAGAATGAGAATAATGATGTACAGTACAGTGAAATTCAGTTTCTGCCATTGCAATATCAGTCAAAATAATGGAGAATTTGATATTTTTCCCACAATTTTTCAGCCTTAATTGTTTTTACTGTGTAGAAAAATGCTTGTTTGGTTTCTTACCTGAGCTACATTGACTTGTTCCTGCAACCTGGCAGACGTGCTGCTTCTATTTTACTTTATATATATATATATTTAAACTGTATTCTCCATCGCAGGGATCGACTTTGCAGCACTGTTAATAATAAAAACCCGTCTGTGAGAGGAAAGTGATTTGCGATGAAGTGAAAGAATAGAAAATGAACAACAGGGGAGGAGATGAAGGAGGCGTCGGATGACTCTCGGGAGAAGTTTAAAACACTAAACGCTGCCGTGCACTAAAAAAACTGCAGAGTGCACAAAATAAAAAGATTTAGTGAGTCGGAGGAGTCGATGCTGCAGGGAGGCAGGTGGTGGTTTAGTGTCCTCGTCAACCAGCTGTTTGTGAGATTCACTTTGAGATGAAGTTTGTTTCTGTAGAAGTGAAAACAGAAAGCAAAGAAATAAAAAGTTAAAGAAGCAGAGTGAAAGACAACAGGGGGGTTAAACATGCGGCCTGTGGGCCAGAACAGGCCCGTCATCTTTCCTTCCTTCTTTCATTCCATCGATTTTTCTTTCCTGTGTTATTTTCCTTCCTTCCATCCTTCCTTCCTTCCTTCCTTCCTTCCTTCCTTCCTTCCTTCCTTCCTTCCTTCCTTCCTTCCTTCCTTCCTTCCTTCCTTCCTTCCTTCCTTCCTTCCTTCTTTCCATCCTTCCTTCCTTCCTTCCTTCCTTCCTTCTTTCCATCCTTCCTTCCTTTCTTACTTCCTTCATTCCATCGATTTTTCCTTCCTTCCTTCCTTCCTTCCATCCTTCCTTCCTTCCTTCCTTCCTTCCTTCCTTCTTTCCATCCTTCCTTCCTTCCTTCCTTCCTTCTTTCCATCCTTCCTTCCTTTCTTACTTCCTTCATTCCATCGATTTCCTTCCTTCCTTCCTTCCTTCCTTCCTTCCTTCCTTCCTTCCTTCCTTCCTTCCTTCCTTCCTTCCTTCCTTCCATCCATCCATCCATCCATGCTGCTGATCCAGTCTCCATTAAAGATGTAACTCTCTATTTTAACGTCAGGTAGCAGCTCAGACTTTTATAGATCTTAACTGCTGCTGTTTAACTTTAATGAAGCTCGGAGGATTTTAACAAGCTTGTTAAATTCCTGTCTGTCAGATGTGTTTCTCTCCCTCTCTCTCTCTCTCTCTCTCTCTCTCTCTCTGTCTCTCTCTCTCTCTCTCTCTCTCTCTCTCTCTCTCTCTCTCCCTCTCTCTCTGTCTCTCTCTCTCTCTCCGTCTCTCTCTCTCCCTCTCTCTCTCCCTCTCTCTCTCTCCCTCTCTCCCTCTCTCTCTCTCTCTCTCTCTCTCTCTCCCTCTCTTTCTCTCCGTCTTTCTCTCTCCCTCTATCTCTCTCTCTTTATATCTCTGTAGTTCAGTGACAGTTTATTTGCATGAATGAGAGTCTGTCTCTCTCTCTCTCTCTCTGGTGTTTCATATCTCTGTTTTTTATCCGCCATCCTTTTTATTACGTGTGACACACAGCTCAGTGTTAACTCACTCGTATTTCCTCCGTTGCTATGGCTGCGGTTTGTTATTAAAGTTGCATGATGGGACTTGGAGTCTTGCAGGAAGTGTCGACTAATCTGCAGGGAAGTCTGAAAAGGAGACGAAAATAAATATATAATAAATAAATCCTCGTTATGTTCAACTTCATATTTAATAGACCTGTAACATTTGCATAAACACATCATAAATAACACGTTTTCTATCTGTTGACCATTTTCGAGCAAACTTTTAAGATGATAATCCAGCGTTACTCTCCCTTAAATACACATAGATTTAAAATATGTTTGGCTCACATTAGTTTGGAGGGAAAAAGCATGCAATAAAAAAATAATCTGCTCTGTGGACTCCTCTCTGCTCTAACCCAACCCCCCCCCCCCCCCCCCCCACACACACACACCTCCTTATCTGCAGCTGACAGCTCCCTCTGTATGCCTCTTTTCATGTGTGTGTGTGTGTGTGTGTGTGTGTGGCTGTTAGTCATTTGCATGTAAGCTTCTTGCTTTACTTTTTAATGTTTGATAGCTGAAAGTCTGCCGTAGCTGTAGCTGTCTCCGTCTGGACTGTACTGGCTCTGTGGATACATTGTTGGTGCATCACACCAAAAAATAACAGGTTTATTTCATCCATTTGGGGAATTATACACATATATTTTGGTCATGCCCAAATCTGAGAAACTACAGGACTGAGGTGTTTTCTGTGCTGTCAGGGAATTAAAGAAGAAAAACCTGAAGGAGTCAAAAGTATTTACTTCATATTTTATTTAAAGCAGCAGTGAAATGTATAAACTCTGTGGTCGTCCTGTTCAAGCAGTGGAGCCTCAGTGTTTTTATGTTATAACCTTTCTAAGTATGGGTGTCTATAACGCTCTGGTAAGTATCTCCTTATTGTTAAACCCATCTGAAAAGTACAATTACATCAGTTCTTCCACGGCAGCTTAATGCACCACAAGCGACGTCTCTTCAGTGTTGCAGAGTGAGGCGATGTGACTGCAGAATAAAAGTTTTTCTACTTTTTTTCTCGTAAATTTGCGACTTTATAATGTGGGAGAGGTCAGTGTATATATATATATATTTTACATATATGGCACTAATATGCCATCATAATGCGAAGCGATAGAAAACCAATCTTTTTTTGTCTTTTGGTGTTTGCGGCGCACAGTCGGCCTGATTGGAACCCTTGGTGGGCCGGTTCTGGCCTGCGGACTGTTTGTTTGAGACATATTTTTGGATTTAAAAATTGATTATTATCCAACTCTAAAAGTGAATGAAACTTAATAGCAGAGTAGCAGAGTCAACTTTTCAAGAGGGCCTCTATGTATTTGGGGGGCCCAGGCGATTGTCAACCTATGCCCATGTTAAGTCCGCCTCTGACCCGACCCGTGCACACACAAAGAAAAATGCATTACCTGTCTCTATGAACGAATGATGATTAAACACACAACACGCGCAGGTTAGGCGGCACGTTGTCCAATCAGAGCCCACAGCCTACTGGGCTGAATGAGTTTAGGGGAGAAATGATTTACAATCTATCCATAGACATACTGTGCGCCACACGCCTGCCAATTCTGAAGGCATAGCGGCAATAATTAAGCCGTGGGGGCCCGCCCCCGACAAAATGTACATAGCGGAAACCATGCAACCCTTGCCCTGATTTATAATGTGCAAAATGGAAAATATGACCTGTAATGAGTGCCTTGTTTTTCATGTTGATAATCAGTAGTTTATTAACTGCAGCTGAGGTGGAGCAGTACAGATGTGCATTGTATTATTACTTCTTGCATACTTCTGTGTTGTATTTAACTTTACTTTCACAATCTGAACTGAGCCAAAAACTTCATAAAATGTTCAAAGAGAGTCTGGAAGATTTGCAGGTTTAAGTTATTTTAATATCTAATGCAGTTCGCAGAGAGCTAACCGGACGTTATCTGCTTGCTCAGTGGAAGTCTGCGTTCGTGCATTTACCTGAACGTCAAACCCGACACCAGATTTAAAAGAAACATCTGGTGGCAACAGGCGTGATCGAGCATTGTGTGAACTGTGCAGAGGCTCTTCACTACGTTGTACGCTGCAGGTTTAATGTAACAGCGTTGTTATCGTAGAGGTGGTTTGTTATTTTCTGCCACATCTGAGCAGCGGATATAAGCTTTGCATTCCAGCCGACGGCCTGTCTGTTTTGACTGTTCCTTCCTTCCTTCCTTCCTTCCTTCCTTCCTTCCTTCCTTCCTTCCTTCCTTCCTTCCTTCCTTCCTTCCTTCCTTCCTTCCTCCCCTCCTTCCTTCCTTCCTTTACTTACTCCCTTCTTTCCTTTCTCTTTTCCTTTCCTCCCTTCCTTCCTCCCTCCTACCTTCCTTCCTTTCTTCTTACTCCCTCCTTTCCTTCCTTACCTCCTTCTTTCCTTCTTTCTTTCTCCCTTCCATCCTTCCTTCCTCCTTTCCTTCTTTCCTCCGTCCTTCCTTCCTCTCTTCCGTCCTTCCATCCTTCCTTCCTCTCTTCCGTCCTTCCATCCTTCCTTCCTCCTTTCCTTCCTTCCTTCCTTCCTTCCTTCCTTCCTTCCTTCCTTCCTTCCTTCCTTCCTTCCCTCCTCCTTTCCTTCCTTCTTTCTCCCTCCCATCCTTCCTTCCTCCTTTCCTTCTTTCTTCCTTCCTTCCATCCTTCCTTCTTTCCTCCGTCCTTCCTTCCTTTCCTTCCTCTCTTCCTTCTTTCCTTTCCTCCCTCCTTTCATTCCTTCCCTCCTTCTTTCTTCCTCCCTTCCATCCTCCTTTCCATCCTTCCTCCTTCCTTCTTCCTCCCTTCCTTCCTTGACTCAAGGACAACAGGAGTGTACATTTAAAAAAACACATGTGTTGGTGACCGTCTACGTTGTACGCTACAGGTTTAATGTAACACCGTTGTTATCGTAGAGGTGGTTTGTTATTTTTCTGCCACATCTGAGCAGCGGAGATAAGCTTTGCATTCCAGCCGACGGCCTGTCTGTTTTGACTGTTCCTTCCTTCCTTCCTTCCTTCCTCCCCTCCTTCCTTCCTTCCTTTACTTACTCCCTTCTTTCCTTTCTCTTTTCCTTTCCTTTCCTCCCTTCCTTCCTCCCTCCTACCTTCCTTCCTTTCTTCTTACTCCCTCCTTTCCTTCCTTACCTCCTTCTTTCCTTCTTTCTTTCTCCCTTCTATCCTTCCTTCCTCTTTTCCTTCTTTCCTCCGTCCTTCCTTCCTCTCTTCCGTCCTTCCATCCTTCCTTCCTCCTTTCCTTCCTTCCTTCCTTCCTTCCTTCCTTCCTTCCCTCCTCCTTTCCTTCCTTCTTTCTCCCTCCCATCCTTCCTTCCTCCTTTCCTTCTTTCTTCCTTCCTTCCATCCTTCCTTCTTTCCTCCGTCCTTCCTTCCTTCCTTCTTCCTTCCTTCCTTCCTTCCTTCCTTGACTCAAGGACAACAGGAGTGTACATTTAAAAAAACACGTGTTGGTGACCGTCTACGTTGTACGCTGCAGGTTTAATGTAACACCGTTGTTATCGTAGAGGTGGTTTGTTATTTTTCTGCCACATCTGAGCAGCGGAGATAAGCTTTGCATTCCAGCCGACGGCTTCAGAGCGAACCGCAGAGTCGTATAAGATGATTCCACCGCAGCTGTAAAGATAAAAGGATCTCTTGTGTTGCTGCATCGCTGTAAATCACGAGCAACACGCTGCAAACACAAAGGAGGCAGTCTCTCTCTCTCTCTCTCTCTCACTCTCTTTACGTTTCATGCTTTTGTCACTTTGCAGATGTTCTTTGAATGCGCTGAAAAAAAAACCTCTCTGTCTGTGTGAGTTTGTGTTGTCAGTAGAACAAAAGCTTCAGTTCCTGGATGATCAGATTAAATATCAGGGAGCAAAGGTGAAAGTCTGATGTTTGGTAGTAAGGATGTAAGGTGCTATAAGCTGATGCCTTACTGTCACTATCACATCTTAAACCTTTAAATCCAACACAGCCCCACAGTTCCCAGTAAAAAGAACATTGAACACATGTTTATAATCTCAGGATTATAACTGCATATTGCACATTTATATATTGCAGGTTTATTTCATAGACTGTATATGTAACATCCGTGACGTCACCCATTGGTTAGTGGACTGCTGCTCGGAAGCGAATAGTTTCGGATCTGAGCAGCGCCATCTTGAAAATGTCAGGTGCATGCTGGGAAAAATAAAAACACGGATTCTACTTATATGGGCATCAGGAGGAGCATGAGGCGCCCTCCTGAACCTGTGAACCAATCAACCTGTCAATCACGACGTAGCCACGCCCTAATGCATACCCTGCTTTATCGTCACATATAAAATCAGGGAGGCCAAAATGTCCCAAATGAACATCATACTGCATAGAAGAAGGCTTTAAACTAGCGATTGAGACCATAAACACATTTTGAAAACGTTTACTGAGGTTAGAAATCAAGTGAGAAGTTGGTGAATTCTCCATTGACTTGTATAGAGACGGAAGTCCTTTTGACACCAAAACGGTCGCCCCCTGGTGGCCTTTTGATAGAATGCAGGTTTAAGTTACTTCTGCGTTGGCCTCATTTCAGAGGACCGGAACTCCCCGCCTGGTTTATTTACACAGAGATTAATTGCTGTGTATAGTATTGTATTTTATCACTTTCACCCTTACGCTGCTACTCTCTTCCACTGTATCTAATCTTATCTTATCTTCTAGCTGCAGGTCATCCTCGCTGTGCTTCTTCTAACCTCTCTCTGTGTTTGTGTTTTTCTCTCGTCTCCGTTCATCCAGAAACTGGCCGTGTTGAAGGACGGGTTCCAGCTGGACTCGGGTTCTCAGCAGGAGCTTTGGGGAAGCAGCCCGTCGCTCGCCAACTCCGAGCTCTCCATCCCTCGGCTCTACTCCGACGCCGGCTCGCAGACGGACATCCCCGCTGAGGTGAGAGGACACAGCGTTAGAGATAGAGCTAGACTATAGTGTAGCCAAGCAGGTAGAAACTGTTTTACAGCTTTATCATAAAGTGACAAAGATAAACAAACACCAAAACTCACCCGACCAGATTCCTCATCTTGTTTATTTATTCATAATTTAGCTTTTTGTTTCTTTTCTTTTTCTCTTTTACTGAAGTTCTTCTTCTTCTGTTTGTGTATTAAAAGTAAAATAGTCCATAACTCTGAGCTTCATACTTTAATTTCTCTGTGATAAGATAAAATATTCCTTTATTCAGGTTTGTTAAAATGTACATTTAGTATTTTTGTTGGTTTTATATCATTTGAAATGACATTTGCACCATTTTTTACCAAAAGTAAGACTGAATGCTCCTGAAAATGTCAAATGGTGTAACCACAAAAGAATGATAAATATTACATATTTTATCCACCTCCATTCCTTCTTTCCTCTGTCCTTCTTTCCTTCCTTCCTTTCCTTCCTCACTTCCTTCCTTCCTTCTTTCCTCCGTCCTTCCTTCCTCTCTTCCTTCTTTCCTCCTTTTCTTCCTTCTTCCTCCCTTCCATCTTTCCTTCCTTCCTCCTTTCCTTCTTTCTTCCTTCCATCTTTCCTTCCCCCTTTCCTTCCTTCTTCCTCCATTCCTTTCCTTCCTCTCTGCCTTCTTTCCTCTGTCCTTCTTTCCTTCCTCTCTTCCTTTCCTCCCTTCCTTCCTCCCTCCTACCTTCCTTCCTTCTTTCCTCCGTCCTTCCTTCCTCTCTTCCTTATTTCTTCCTTCCATCCTTCCTTCTTCTTTCCTCCCTTCCATCCTTCCCTCCTTTTTTCTGCCTTACTTCCATCCTTCCTTCTTCCTTCCTTCCTTCCTTCCTTCCTTCCTTCCTTCCTTCCTTCCTTCCATCCTTCCTTCCTTGACTCGAGGACAACAGGAGGGTTAAATTTGACTAAACCACATGGAAACAAAAACACATCATTGACCCTCATATATATATATATGTGTGTGTGTGTATATATAAACAGGAAATAGTTTTACTACTATATTAAATGTTTAAATGTGTCAGTGTATTAATATATTTATGTGCGTCTGTGTTTTGAAGTTCATGACGAGCACCAACAAGCTGGCAGAGAAAGTCCGTCTGAGTCTGAAGTACGAGGAGGCGAAAAGAAGGTAGAG
>NC_084983.1:27532867-27566104 GCF_963691925.1 Scomber scombrus | reverse complement strand
GTGTTTAATGTTTGATGATTAATTATTTACTTTCTGTCAGTATGTTTACATGAGAAGCTTCTTATGAGTCATCAGTGATTCATCACAGCCAGAGTTAGGAAGGTTACAGATTACTAGTTACTCTGTTTAAAGTGTAATAAGTAATGTAACTATTTCAATGACTTCATCAAAGTAATGTAACTTATTACATTTGATGACTTTTCTAATTTTCTAACCAATGTTTTCAGCTGTTAGGGTAAATGTTCCCTCCTTCCTTCCTTCCTTCCTTCCTTCCTTCCTTCCTTCCTTCCTTCCTTCCTTCCTTCCTTCCTTCCTTCCTTCCTTCCTTCCTTCCTTCCTTCCATCTGTCCTTCATTCCTTCCTTCCTTCCTTCTGTCCTTCCTTCCTTCCTTCTGTCCTTTCTTCCTTCCATCCCTCCTACCTTCATTCCTTCCTTCCTTCCTACCTTCCTTCCTTTCTTCTGTCTGTCCTTCCTTCCTTCCTTCCTTCCTTCCTTCCTTCCTTCCCTTCATCTGTCCTTCCTTCCTTCCTTCCTTCCTTCCTTCCCTCCATCTGTCCTTCCTTCCTTCCTTCCTTCCTTCCCTCCATCTGTCCTTCCTTCCTTCCTTCCTTCCTTCCTTCCATCTGTCCTTCATTCCTTCCTTCCTTCCTTCCTTCATTCCTTCCTTCCTTCCTTCTGTCCTTCCTTCCTTCCTTCTGTCCTTTCTTCCTTCCATCCCTCCTACCTTCATTCCTTCCTTCCTTCCTACCTTCCTTCCTTTCTTCTGTCTGTCCTTCCTTCCTTCCTTCCTTCCTTCCTTCCCTTCATCTGTCCTTCCTTCCTTCCTTCCTTCCTTCCTTCCCTCCATCTGTCCTTCCTTCCTTCCTTCCTTCCTTCCTTCCTTCCTTCCCTCCATCTGTCCTTCCTTCCTTCCTACCGACCTTCCTTTCTTCCTTCCTGCTTTCCTTACTTCCTTCTTTCTTTCTTTCTTTCTTTCTTTCTTTCTTTCTTTCTTTCTTTCTTTCTTTATTTCTTTCTTTCCTTGTTAGAATAATGCATATAATATAATAATAAAGCTGCAACGATTAGCGGACACATTTGAGTACTTTTGTTCAGCAAAAATTTTGGATTTGACGATTTTCTTGTGTAATGTGAAAGAAAACTGAATTTATTTGGATTTTTGTCTGTTTTTTTGGACACCTGACGGCACCACAGAAGCGTTTTTCTCTGGTTTAAGACATTTTATGGACAAAATGACTCATTAGCTTTCCTCCTCCTCCTCCTCCTCCTCCTCCTCCCTCCTCACAGGTACGTGCGTGCCGTGGTGCTGCCGTGCGTGGAGGCAACGCGCTGCCTCTTCAGGACGCGCGGCTCTCTGCCTCAGGACGTCGTGGAGTTCAACGAGGTGTTCGGCATGCAGATTTCCCAGAGTGCACTGCGGCAGAAAACCCTGAGGATCGACGTCTGCAACACCAGCAAGTCGGGCCACGAAGACTGTCTGGTTAGTAGGAGTTCACGTCCTGTTTATGGAGGTTTATCAGCTGTTTTTTTAGGTTTGTTTACCCTCCTCTATCTCCTCCCTCTCTCCTCTCCTCCTCCAGGCGGGAGCTCAGATCAGTCTGGCTGACGTCAGCTGTTCGGAGGAGAGATGCACCAAGTGGTACAACCTGCTGAGCCGCGCCTTCATGCCCGAGATCTCCAGCAAGGACAAAGAGAAGAGAGCGGCTTGCGGCTCAGACGCGGTAAACACTGCCCCCCGGTGGACGGCTGCTGCTATTACAGCTTCAGGCTTTTAACCACTGAACACAAGGAAGCAGATAATCTCTGTCCTGTGTTTGTTCTGTGTTCAGTTTCTCCTCATTTAACGGTTATATTCATTCATTTAGTCGTCGTTTGGTTGATAAAATGTCAGAAAAAAAGGGAAAAATGCTGATAAGTGATAAGATATTTACCATAAAAACCAGTAAATAAGTCACACTGGAGTATAAGTTGAGTCTATTCTGGGGGGTGTCATGCTGGGAAAAACACTTTTCTATTAAAGGCTGGTTTATTTAAATGCTCCAGTAGTTATTCATTTATAAACACACATGTTTATACCCTTAAACACACATATTACACCTGACCCAGTGAGTCAGGTTAATGGTTAATGGTCCGGTAAATAACTGGACTAGTATATTAACTCATATCTGGTGAAGCTATGAGTTTAAATTAAATATTATTAAGTAAAACATTTGTTTCTCCTCACTTAACAGATTATTTTCATTCATTTATTTCCTCAAGTCGTCGTTTGGTTGATAAAATATTAATAAAATAGGTGAAAGATGTCGGTCCAGAGATATTTATTTAACAGAAAACAGAAAAACCCCAAAATTTTAAATGTTGTTTTCTTGAAAACTGTGTTGATTAAGCAGCCAAAGATACTTTTAATGCTAAATTCAACATTTTATGGATAAAACATCCAAGTCTTTTCACTTCCAAGATCCTAAATGTGAGGATTTAATGACAGTAAACTAAATATCTTTGGTTTTATGGCACCATAGAAGCATTTTTCTCTGGTTTCAGAAGTTTTACGGACAAAACAATGAAGAAATAAATCAATAAAACAGTTTGTTAGTTGCAGCTTTAGACCTTTTATCACTTCTCATGATCTTCATCAGCAGATGAGCAGCTTTTTATGTGCCTTTAGTCCATTTAGTAGCTTTTCTGGAGCTTTCGATCATATCACAAGATGTTAGATTGTGTTTTTATTTTATTTTACTGCTTTATTAACGAACTCTGCTCGTGTATGTTTTGTGTGTTTCAGACTCAGAGAGTTTTCAGCAGCGACAGAGTCGGAGCTGCTGAGGAAGACGAGTGGTGAGACGAATCTCTCTTCTCCTTTAAAACTCATCTTTTTTTCAGTCTTTCATTTCACACTTCATCCCAGATAATAGTGATTATTCTGTGGTTTGTTGACCCCATTAACTTATTAAACATCAACATATCTTCATACTGTCTTTGTTTTTTTAATAGTTTGATTATTTTTGGGGCATTTTTTGGCTTTATTGGAAACTATATGATGATAATAAACTATAATAACTTTAACTTTAATACAGCTTTTTTTTAAATAACTCACCTGGCGAGATGATGATGATGATGATCAATGTTTTAATTTTGCATCGATGCCGTTCGATCTTTACACTCTTATTAAATAAATCTGACATTCTGATTTAACCTCCTGTCGGCCTCCCGGGTCAAATTGACCCCGTCTCTTTTGACTGTTCCTTCTTTCCTTCCTTCCTTCTTTCCTTCCTTCCTCCCTCTTTCTTTAATTTTTCCTTCGTTCTTCCCCTCCTTCCCTCTTTCTTTGCTCCCTCCTCCTTCCATACTTCTTTCCTCACTTCCTTCCTTCCTTCCTTCCTTCCTTCCTTCCTTCCTTCCTTCCTTCCTTCTTTTCCTCCCTCCCTCCCTCCTTACTCCCTTCCTTTCCTTCCTTCTTTCCTTCCTTCTTTCCTTCCTTCCTTCCTTCTTTTCCTCCCTCCCTCCCTCCTTACTCCCTTCCTTTCCTTCCTTCCTTCTTTCCTTCCTTCTTTCCTTACTTCCTTCCTATTTTCCTCCCTCCCTCCCTCCTTACTCCTTTCCTTCCTCATTCCTTCCTCATTCCTTCCTCATTCCTTCCTTCTTTCCTCCCTTCCTTCCTGCCTGCCTTCCTTCTTTCCTCCCTTCCTTCCTTCTTTCCTCCCTTCCTTCCTTCTTTCCTCCCTTCCTCCCTTCCTTCCTCCCTCCCTCCCTCCCTTCCTCCCTCCCTTCTTCCCTCCCTCCTTCCTTGACCTGAGGACAACAGGAGGGTTAAATCCCAAACTGGAAACTTTTGATCGTAACTGAAATAAAGTAAAACATCCATCGAGTGTTGCGTCGTCTTCTAACTGCGTCTCCTTCGTTCTCTGTGAAGGCACGGCGACGCTCTGGACGTGTTCGATGATGATGACGAAGAGGAGGAGGAAGAAGGAAACGGCGTGGAGGGCGAGGGGACGATGGAGGAGGACGAAGAGTTTTATCCCGACAGCAGCCAATGGGAAGCGGAGGAAGAGGAGAAGGTGATGAAACCGCCTCCAGCAGCAGCAGCAGCAGCCATCACAGAGAAGGTGAGGTTTCTTCCTCATGTCTGACCCGGAGTTAAATGACCTTTAATAGAATGAAATTAAGCTTATTTTTGTTGGTGGCTTGTTGTTCTGTCTTTTTATTGGTTGATAGAACTTTTAACTTTTAAGATTGCTTAAGAGTTTGAAGTTGATATAAGAATTTCTTTGCTGCCAGACTTTTAAAAAGTTTTTATAATTTCAAAACGTGAGAATTAAAATGGATAAAAGAAGACAAACAAGTGCTTTTATACTTCTGAGTCGTCCTCCCATCATGTCCATTATCAGTTTTTACTGCTTAGAGATAGTCAAGATTACTCTGAGCAAAAATACTACAAATAAAGTCAAAAATACTGCAAAGAAAGATAAAAATACTGCAAATAAACACAAAAAACTGCAAAAAAAGACAACAATACTGTAAAGACAGATGAAAATACTGCAAAAAGGACAACAACACTCCAAAGAAAGGTGACAAATACTGCAGTAGAAAACATAAATATTGCAAAAAGGACAAAATACTGCAAAGACAGATACAAGTACTGCAAAAAAACACAAAAATACTGTAAAGAAAGATGACAAATACTGCAAAAAGGACAAAAACACTCTTAAGAAGGACACAAACACTGTAAACAAAGATAAATACTGATAAAGGGCAGAAGTATTCAGGCCTCTAAATTGTGTCTCACTGATTGACAGCGTTGAACTCAAACGCCCCCTGGTGGTTTATCTGTGTACTGCATGTATCTGATGATGTAGAGCTCTATAAAACTCACATATTAAAATATCTCTCGTCCTCCTCATCTGTCCGTTCTTCATCATCCAGGTGAACAAAGAGACGAGTATGGGCGGCATGTCTCATCATCACTCGTCGGTGGTTCGTCCTAAAGAGCGACGGCCGGACGTTCCCCAGCAGAACCTCTTCATGAGAGGGAACACCATCATCCGCTCCAAGACCTTCTCCCCCGGCCCTCAGAGCCAGTACATCTGCAGGGTAACAGACGGCACATCTCACCTTTATATCCTCCTCCTGTTTGTCTCCTGAACGTTGGTTAAATATATCATGGTGTTGTTTCTCAGATTAACCGCAGCGACAGCGACAGCTCAACGCTCTCCAGGAAGTCTCCGTTTGTCAGGAACGCTTCGGAGAGACGCAGCATGAGGATGAAGAAGGTAAAGAAACGATGTCGTTGCTCAAAGAAAAGCTCTCTGTTGAAGGGTTTAACCTTCCTGTCGTCCTCCCGGGTCAAATTGACCCCGTCTGTTCCTTCTTTCCTCCCTTCCTTCCTTCTTTCCATCTGTCCTTCCTCCCTCCCTCCTTCTCTTTCTTTCCTTCCTCTCTCTTTCCTCCCTTCCTTCTTTCCTCCCTTCCTCCCTCCCTCCTTCCTTCCTTCCTTTCATTCCTCCCTTCCTTCTCCTCTCTTTCTTTCCTCCCCCTACCTTCCTCCCTTTCTTCCTTCCTCCCTCCCTGCTTTCCTTCCTTCTTCCTCCCTTCCTCCCTCCTTTCCTTCTTTCCTCCCTCCCTCCCTCCTACCTTCCTTCCTTCCTTCTTTCCTCCGTCCTTCCTGTCTTCCTTCCCTCTTTCCTTCCTCCCTCCTTTCCTTCCTTCTTCCTCCCTTTCTTCCTTCCTTCCCTCCTTCCTTCCTCCCTCCCTTCCTTCCTCCCTCCTTTCCTTCCTTCTTCCTCCTTTCCTTCCTTCTTCCTCCCTTCCTTCCTTCCTCCCTCCTTCCTTCCTTCTCCCTCCCTTCCTCCCTTCCTTCCTCCCTCCTTTCCTTCCTTCTTCCTCCTTTCCTTCCTTCTTCCTCCCTTCCTTCCTTCCTCCCTCCTTCCTTCCTTCTCCCTCCCTTCCTTCCTTCCTTCCTTCCTCCCTCCTTTCCTTGCTTCTTCCTCCCTTCCATCCTTCCTTCCTTGACTCGAGGACAATAGGAAGGTTAAAGCTCATGTTATTCTTGAATTGGCCTACATGTATGTCTATTAATAATATATCACCTGTTTTATTTCTAACCGTGTCCTTCTCTCCGTCCTTCTCTCCATCCTTCTCTCCATCCCTCCCTCTCAGCCTCCGGCGCCGGTCAAAGGTCTGGACGGTCTCCTGCGTACATCTCTGGATCTGGAGCTGGACCTGCAGGTGTCTCGGACGCGGCAGGCCCGGCTGGCTCAGGAGCTGCGTGTGCTGCGGGAGCTGAAGACGCAGCTGGAGAAGGCGAGGCAGCAGGGCCAGAGAGAGCTGCCGGCCTGGGTCCAAGAAGACGAGCGCTTCCGCATCCTCCTCAAGCAGGCGGAGAAGCAGGTGAGGGGTCGACCGGAGGATTCATCATCTTTACAGTTCCAGCACTAATCGACTCGACTCAACTCGGTTTTTTTTGCGTTTCCAACAGGGATTATGGCAAAAATCAAAATCACGATTAATTGAACTTTAACCTCGATTACTGAATGAACGATTATCTCCTCCATTGATGAACAATTATGTATTTTCACAGTTTCTTTTCTTTAGTATTTTACACTGCTGTCCTCACACATGAGGATCTTTAGGGTAGTGAAAATAATGCTGTTTTAAGGTGTGACGCTGTGGTTAATGTCTAGTTTACGTGATTAGAACTATGTAAAGATCATGGTTTGGGTTCAAATGATCACTGGAGACAAGTTTTCAAATTCCTTAAAGATATGCAACCTTTGCTGTCATGGCAACAGTGAACACCACGATTAACCCTCCTGTTGTCCTCGAGTCAAGGAAGGAAGGGAGTAAAAAGGAAGGAGGGAAGGAAGGAAGGAAAGGAAGGAAGGAGGGAGGGAAGGAAGGAAGGAAGGAAGGAGGGAACGAAGGAAGGGAGGAAAGGATAGAAAGAAGGGAGGATGGAGGAAAGAAGGAATGTAGGAGGGAGGGAGGAATGTGGCTTTGTGTGACAGAAAGCCTCATACAGCAGCAGGTACACCATCGCCTCCATGTCCTCCATTGTTTATGTGTTTGTGTCGCGTAGAAAACGAAGTCAAGGCAGTTTAATGCAGCGTTGCTATGACGATCCCGCCCACATTGAGTAGGTACTATAGTAATGGAAAAGGTTCCTGGTACCAAACCGAGTCGAGTCAAGTAGAGCTAGAACTGTATAGTGGAAAAGCACCTTGAGTAAATGAAGGAGATCAGAGTTTGAGTATCTGCTTTGTTCTCGTTCCCGCTCAGACTCGAGAGGAGCAGCTGCAGGAGAAGCGAGTGGAGAAGATGATGAGAGCGGCGGCGAAGGACGTTCACAAGATCAGAGGCCAGAGCCGAAAAGAGGTTCCTGAAGTCCAGACGTTCAGGTGGGAGATAAAAACACAAAATCAGATCAGAACTGGTGGAAACTTCTCATAGTGACACTTTTATGGTCTTATTTATATAGCAGATTTCATACAGGTTAATAATGTAAAGTAGTTCAAAGTGCTTCACAGTTTGATAATAAAACAGAACAAAGTGAAGACATAAAGAAAAGGAATAAAAATAAAGTATAAGAGAAAAAGTTTATGAAAAGTACAAAAGAGTTAAAAAAAATCTAGGTTAAAATAGATTAAAAAGACATTACAAAAGTAAATATTACATGAAAACAAAGAAAAAATGGGACTAATGCACACAAGAGAAAATAATGATAAAACATGTTTTAAAAATATTTAAATAAAGTGAAATAAATCAGAAAATAATCAATAAATAAAAATGTGAGAGAATAAGATTTTATATTAAAAGTTAGAAAAAACTAAGAAAAAATAATAAATAAAGTAAAAACCAGGAAGAAAGAAATAAAGAATAATAAGAAAGAATAAGAGAAAGTTTGTTAAAAGTAAAAATAAAGACAAAAGTAAAAATGAAAGTTGAATAAAAACTAGATTAAAAAAGAGATTAAAAAGACAAAAGAAATAGAGACGAATAATGTCAATAAGAAGATAAAACGTATATAATAATAATAATAATAATAATAATGAAATAATATAAAATAAAGTATGTCAAAGTCATGTGATGATTAAACAGGATTCACGTTAACTGGTCTTACTGGTCTGAATGTTTCCTGTGTGCTTTCAGAGAGAAGATGGCGTTCTTCACCCGAGCAAAGACCAGCATCCCCGACCTGCCAGCCGACGACGTGTAGAGAAGCATTTCAAAGTATTTCTACCCCCCCCTCCGATTCTCAACCTGCTGTTCTCACAGAAATAAAGTTTGGCGGTGTTATGAAGAATTTTAAGATATATATAAATATATATATATATATATATATATGTGTTGAGTAGGAAAAAAACAAACATTCAAAACCATTTTTAAAGAGCTCAGCATCTCTAATGTGGATAGTTTCTGTTTGTACATTAGTGACGGCACTGCTAGAGCTTTTTTTTCTTTTTTTTAAAAGTTTCTCTTCTTCTTTTCTTTTTTTGTTGTTTTTTTTTGCGTTGTGTTTTCTGTTACTAACTTGCTGTTTATTGGCTCTTTAGGTGTTTAAAAAAAAATCATTCCAGCACAAAGTCACACAGCTGCACATGTGCTTATCAAAGAGTTTTATACTAAAAAAAAAAATGACACTTTTGGACAAAAAAACAAAAAAAGAAGAAAAAAAAAAGAATTGCTAGCACAAAAATGAAATCAAACAAATGGTACTGAAGTAAAATAAGCAACTTAAACATCTGTGATCACGGAGATATTTAATATGGATCTTCACGTTCATGTGTTTATAGAGCATTTTGAAGACAAACACTTTATACGCAGACAAACACACAAGCACAGAGTTTTTTTTTTTTTTTTTCTATTGTAATTTTTTTCTCGTGTACAGGCATTCGTAAAAAAAAAAATCATGACTATAGATCTTCGGTTCTTGTTTAACAGTCTGCTGAAGTCACAATAAGAGTTTTCTGTCTCCTTAAAGTTGTAATCCGTAATTTAGACATCAAACTCAAGTTTTCGTCGCTGTTCGTGTGATTTTTTTTAACGTAGCCTCGAAACTACGATTTAAAACAGCTGCATGTCAAGTCACGTTATTCTTCTTCTTCTTCTGTTGTATTTCGGACAGAAGCAGGTTGATAGAGTCGTTGATACAACCGTCGTCTTCTTGGGACTTGTAGTTTTAACAGTGCGTTGTAGTCCAAGCTAGAATTTTCTGAGAGTTTCTAGTCGGAAGTTTTAAATCGAAAAAAACTAAAAGATCGGAGAACCTCACAAGACCCAACCTCAAAAAAATCCAAGACCTTCTGAGTCGGCAATATGGTTTTAAGGGGGCGTTCGAGTTGAAATTTCCGACCGGGAACTTGGAAATTCGAGCACAACTACTCAGAAGTCGGAATTTCTGAGTTCAACTTGAACGCACCATCAAAAGATGACACAAGTCGAGCTTTTAGGACTATCCGTAGGGCCCTGCAGGAAGATCTCAAGCAGCGATCAGGCTCATGATGAGTTAGCAGTTCACAGATATAATGGTGTGATCAACTTGGCTACTCGGAAGTTGTAACTTATGAGTTCCCAGTTAGAAATTTAAACTGGAATGACCCTAAAAGATCGGAAGAACCTCACCAACCCCGACCTCAAAATCCGAGACTGCTGCCCTGCACGTTGAAGGTGTAAAAGTTGTAGTAATATCCTGTTTATTAGCAGTTTTTGTCTTATTTGCATCTCATTAAATCGGTCGTACACACAGCGCAGTCCGACTTCGATCTGTTGACGTGTTGCTACAGTGATTGCACGTGTAAAATACGGCGAAATGCAATTTTTTTGTCAGCTGGTTTTACTATCAGTGGCTAACGTGGCTAGAACTGGTTTTACTGACTTCTTGAACTGGAATGATTATAACTCGGGTGTGACGTCATTCCCAGCTCCGACTTGCCGAAGTAAAATTGAACGCAGCATTAAACGCGCCTGCTGTGTTACCGCCAGTGACCACAAGGTGTCGCCAAAGTGAAATCTCGTACGGATTATAACTTTAATATCTCCGCAGACATCAAACATGAAGAGAAAGCTCGTCCGCTGCATCGATTGGTTGTAAATAATCAGCACGCCGTCTTTTTCGTTTTCGGGAGCTCGCACAACATGCTACATGCTAACGGAGAGGAAAACTGGAATTGCTTTAAAAAAAACAATACAAGTATAAAAGGAAAGTTTGTTTTATTTCACATTTAATGAACTGGATCTGAAGAGCTGAAGTTGAGATTCGTCTCATTTATTTTTTAGGTCTAAAAATAAGTCGTCATGATTGTTTCTCACTAGTTACACACACACACACACACACACAAACACACACACACACACACACACACACACACACACACTTAACAAGGTGTACAAACAGCACTAACTCTCACTAACACTCAGGTAGTTGATCGGATAGTCTGCACTTTAAGAAATTTGAGGTAAAAGTTTAAAAAAGAAAGAAAGAAAGAAACTTGATGTGAGCTTTTTGCCTCTCGCTGGAATATCGTTGATTGTTGAAGCACACGATGATTGTTAAATAATAAAAAAAACAACACACAGGAAGTGAAGATTTAAATGTATTTTTCGATGATTGTTAACTTCTTATTGATTGTATAATAAAAAAAAACCCAAGATGAGAAAAACTGACCAGCAGCTGCCAGCCAATAAAAAGACAGAAGACTTCAGCCCTGCTTTGCTTCTTAAGGCTTCCTGTTCTTCACTCTGATTGGCTGGTTATGAAATTTTCACAATATGTCAGTTTTTAATTCAAGTTTCAGACCCTCCCGCCTCTGTTTCCGCTCTGTAACTGGACGTTTTGGATTCATATCCGAGTCGCTCTCATGTCTCTTTATATCTGGTCATTCTGCAGCTGGTTTAGCACGGCGGCCCAACAACACTCATCAAGTATTTAAAGCTACTTTAATTTATATTTGCTATATTAATAATAATGGATCAAGTGCAAAGGGTTGCAGAGAGTTATCAACACGACTCTGCAGCTCCACTCAGCTCCGTGATGCATTTTAAGCAGAAATAAGCTGCTTTAATTGATATTTTTCGTAATAACAATGTATGTAAAAGTGTGTAATGGGAGAGGAATCGCTCATAGTGATGATTCTACAGAGACTCTGCAGCAACTTTACGGAGCTTTATAGTTGAGTTTCAGATCATTTTTTAGCTGTCTGGTTGCAACTTTTACTGTTAAGGTTCAGTCTCAGCGCTCTCATAGCGTCATTCTTTAGTGAAAAAGCTGTAGAAAAAGATCCATTGTACACTTCCTGCTCAGCACCAAACAAACAGACACAATTAGCTGGTGAACATAGTGGAGCATTTAGCAGCTAAAGAACCAGATATTTCCCTCAGGAGTAAAAACAGAGCTAAAAGAGAGAGAATATTGGACTTTACATTCAGCAGATTGACAGAAACACGACTCCAGATGGATGAAAATGATGATCAGTAACTGCTGGCTGTGGAAATAAAAGCAACAAGTCCAATATATCAACTTGGAAGCTGTTAAAGGAGCAGTGTGTAAGATGAGTGCCATCTAGTGGCGAGGTTTGAGATTGCAACCGAATAATAACTTTATTTCTCTCTCCTGTTCCAGGCGTGTAAGAGAATCTAGTCAGCTTTTGGTTTGTCCTTTCTGGGCTACTGTAGATACAAAAGGCTCATTTTAAGGTAATGAAAGCACAGAAATTCTTATTAATGTCCAGATGATTAAACACTAATTAAAACATATATTATATTCCATTTCTGGCAAGTCTGTTCCTCTAGATGCCACTAAATTATACACACTGCACCTTTAATGCCGGTTTAAATTCTTACTTTTTTGTTGTTTCATGACACATTTAACTACACATCATACACTACTTTACAACCAATGACAAAAAGTCAATTAAATATGACAAAAAATGGGCAAAGTATTCCTTAATATTTCAAACTTTTCTCGCAGACTCAGATTTAAGGTGGAACTAAAGATGTTTTTTCAGGAAAGTTTACAGTCTTTAAAGTGGAGAGTGAATTATAAAGAATTGATTATTATGGGTCGCCGTGCTAAACGTGTATTCTGGGTTCATCGTGGCACAAACCAACCGTTCATCCTCTCGTCTTTTTCCATTCCCGCCATTTAAAATACAACAATAAACCCTTTCACTGTTGAGGCTGTGAAGCTGCTGCTGCTGTTGCTGTCATTCCAGATGTTTTCTCTCTTTAATTTACAGCTGTTTAGTTGTGTGTGTGTGTGTGTGTGTATGTTTAAAACCAACACAGGAAGTTCATCCACATCACATCACATCACTCCCCCCCAAAAAATCCTTCAACAATCTCCTAAAATGGAAAAAGACGGTCACAACACGTTCAGGTAGAAATAGGAAACACTACACTTGTTGTTGTGTTGTGAGGAACGTTCACGCTGCAGGAACTTTGAACGCTCGGCTCTGATTGGCCGCTCACGCTAATAACGTCAGTCTGAACAATCGACCGTCTGATCTGAATCGATTCATTGAAGATTAGAAACTTGATTAAAGTCGTTTTTTTATGCTGCTACAATCCCACCGCATCTTTGTCTTAATGTGATAATTAGAGCTACAACTACCAAATTATTATAGTAATTTTCTCCATCGCTTTCTCAATTAATTGATTTGTTGTTTTGTTTATAATGTCAAAAAATAGTCAAACGAAATCAGACAATTTCTTTGAGTCAAGATGGCGTCAAAATCCCCAAAAATGTCACAAAAAAAGCTTCATCAAATGTTAAATAAGTAAAAATGTTTCCAAAAAAGTTGGAAAGAAAGTTATAATTCAGTTGTTTTATTAAGAGATAAATAATAACATTTCGTTATAAGTAATAATAATTTAGCAATAAAGTAATAAACTGAAATTTCGGTTGGTTTTTGTCAGATTTAGATTTAGATTTAAAGGAATATAACCACATTTTTCATCAGTGGAAACGACCCAATAGTACAACAAAGTAAAAAAAGTTATCACAACATCAAAAACATTTTTTTTTAAACCACCAAATTTAATAAAAAGTAAATTAATTTGGCAAAAAAAGGCCATAATTTTCATCATAATCGCTGGTTGCAGCCCCGCCTGTAATCCATACCAAAGATTTAACACAAACATACATTTTTTTTAATAATATACAATATTTTTGAAGCATTTCCCTGAAAAATAATAAGGAAAATTAATGAATAAAAACAAAACATACATATAGCTGCTATGTGTTCATGTCATTTCTTCCATCCTCTGCACAATAAAGCCAAAAATACCCCCAAAATATTTGATTATTGTAAAAGAAAGGCTAATTTATACTGAAGTAACCATGTTTAGTGACTTAATTTAACTCCAGCAGATCATAAATTATCAAATATCTACAACTTTTTTTGTTGTTGTAGCTAAATAATTTTCAACGCTTCCTCAAATTTAGTTTTTTAAAGGGCCAGTCCACTAATTTCACTTCTCAAAGTCTTAGAAAATAACCATGATGTCGAGTTTGAAGATGACAGAAAGTCAACGTTAAAAACGACAATTATGGAGTTTTTTACGAGGGGATTTAAAGACGCTATCACGTTGCATTATGGGAAATGTAGTTTCCACTGTTTCTGGACTTTAACCATAGTAGACCAGAGTTTTTCACCATTTTTCTTTCATATTTTCCTTCTGCATTGGTCCTTTTTAAAGAGTTTTTCTTTCCTCTCATTCCGGTTTGGTTTTCATACTTTAAAAACAACTTTCGAGATAATTATACGTTCCAGCAACTCACTTAACGTCTCCAAAATTAGACTTTAAAGTTGCTTGTATTTTCCAGCTGACTGTTCAGACTGAGGTCACATGGTCGGAGCAGAAAAGTGTTTGATTTCATCTTATTTCCTGAACTTTTTTACACTTCCTGCAGTGTGAACGCAGCTCTGTGAACCGCCGACAGTGCCGAGAGTTTTTTTTTTTTTACTGTAGCAGGAACACTGTGAAGTTTGAAAGGAATGATGAAAGCCTTTGGAGTTACGTGAGAGAAAAAGAGAAAGAGAGAGAGAGTGTGCCTTTTTTTTTTTGGAGAGAAACATGTCAAATATTACTTTTGTGTGTGTGTGTTTGTCTTTTATGAAAAGTCCAAACCTGTCCGCCATCATCTGATCTGAGAGAAGCTGGAAATGTTTCTTTTTTTGTACATGTTTGTTTTTGTCGTTTATTTTTTGTTTTTTATTTTTTCCTCCTCTGTAGAGCGAGTAGAAGTTAAAGAAATAGGACTCTGTGTAGTCTGTGGAACCGTTCTTATCTGTCGTCATGATTGACCGAATGTTAAACCTCAAAATCAAGAAAAAAAGGCTCATTTATATATAGAAATAAATGAGTTTTTTTTAACATCTGGATGAAGGAATGTAGGTTTTTTCTACAAGGAATCACGATCATTCAGAGAATAAACCCATGCTGTTAGTCACCTATGATTATTATTTTTCATCATGTAGGTTGTGATATAATTCTTGTTTGTTTATTTGAAGTTTAAGTGCATTTTTTTCCTTGTTTGATTATTGTTTTTTCTTTTCTTCCTAATGAATCTGTATTACGACTGGTGATGAAACCTGGTAACGTGTTTTGGAGGCGGCTATGATAAACATACAGCATGTATTTATTGCACTTTGTTGATTTTTTTTTTTTGGGTGTGCTTTTCCTGTTTTTTTTTTGTTTTGTTTTTCTTCTTTTTATCGCGAGAGTCCCGAAAAGCTGTGAATTTTATTCTCAGACACTGTACTGTCGACCAGAGTTGTAAATATTTCACCAGCACAAAAACAAACAAACAAACAAACAATATGTTTTTTAGTTTCACAACAAATAAAAAAAAGTTCTTCTCTTGTATTTTCATTTCAGCGTCTTTCTTTGTGTGTAAAGCAACTTTATGATATCGATCTATCGGCAAAATAAGTGTAATCTATTACAGTTACTGATGAAAATGTTGATGATTACAAAGGAGGTTACATCTGAAGTCAGACCTTTAAGATTTTACTCAGGAGGGTTTTTTCCTCGTTTTTTAATATTTAACATGTAACTGAATACATATATTGCTGTTTTTAATTCTTTGAAATCAATATTTTGTTTTATATGTAGTAAATAAATCATGATGTGGGCTTATTAGGAGCACACATGGGCTTAAATGGAGTCACAGTACCAATTAAACTCACTTTATTCATCAAATATCTTTATTTTATATTCCAACATCTACATGAACTAATGAATACATTTTACAATGAGAGATAAATGTTGCTTTATAAGAAATGATCTCCCTTATAAATCATGTCAGTATCCATGAAAAACAGCTGGACTTAGATTCTGGTGCTTAATGGGAACATTTAACCTAACAGCTGATCTTAGAGCTTAGGAAGGAAGGAAGGAAGGAAGGTAGGAAGGATGGAAGGAAAGATGGAAGGAAGGAAGGAAGAAAGGGAGGGAGGAAGGAAGGAAGGACAGAAGGAAGGAAGGACGAAAGGAAAAAAGGAAGGAAGGAGGGACAGAAGGAAGGAAGCAAAGAAGGTAGGAAGGAAGGTAGAAAGGAAGGAAGGACAGATGGAAGGAGGGGAGGAAGGAAGGAAATAAGGAAGGACAGAAAGGAAAGAAGGAAGGACGGAAAGAGGACAGATGAAGGAAGGAAATAAGGAAGTAAGGAAGGAAAGAAAGAAAGGACAGAAGGAAGGAATGAAGAAAGGACAGATGGAAGGAAGGAAGGGAAGAAAGAAAGAAGTAAGAAAGGAAGGAAAAAAGGAAGGACAGATGGAGGGAACATTTACCCTAACAGCTGATCTTAGATCTTAGGAAGAAAGGAAGGAAGGAAGGAAGGAAGGAAGGAAGGAAGGACAGATGGAAGGAAGGAAGGACAGATGGAGGGAACATTTACCCTAACAGATGAAAACATTGGTTAGAAAATTAGAAAAGTCATCAAATGTAATAAGTTACATTACTTTGATGAAGTCATTGAAATAGTTACATTACTTATTAACTTTTAAATACAGTAACTAGTAACCTGTAATCTTCCTCACCACTAAACCTGCTGTTACCAGACTGGTCAACGGGGGGCAGCAGTCTTTTTTAAACCTCCTGAATCAAAAACCCAAAGAAGAAGAATGATAGTGACGTTTTTGCAGGACCGGAAGCATACACGTTTGTTTTTTTTTAGTTTGTTTTTTATATAAAGCTTTATTGGTTCAACAAGCATCATTTACAGAAACAATATGTTTTGAAACAGCAGTAGTAATATGAAAAAAGAAAAACAAACGCCAGGGGTTACAAACAAAACATAAACCGGAAGCAGACACGCGCAGTGGTGAAGTTCTTCCTCTCGTGTCAGCTGGTGTCATCAGCAGCCACGCTAGTCTTCATCACATCATCACACCGGTACAGAAGTTTAGTCTGAAGCTTTTAAATAGAAAGATGGGAGACTCTGTGATGGAGTATGAGACCAGACTGCAACAGCAGGTCAGTGTGTGTGTTACTGTGTGTGTGTGTGTGTGTGAGTGTGTGTGTTACTGTGTGTGTTACTGCGTATGTGTTACTGTGTGTGTAAAGTCAACATGCACCAAACTCCATTAAACAACCTATTCATTTAAAATGTTCAGCTTATAAATGATACTAACTGTTATATAAGACAACATGAAGAGTGTGAGGTGAATAGTTAGACTTAGTGCTAAAATTCGGCCATTAATATGTGCAGCTTTAATGGCTTTTATTTAAAATAATACACTTTTTATGTCGTTTTCCAACCATTCGTTCAGTAGTCAAGCAGCCTGATGATGTAATAACTTTATAATAATGTAATAAACTGTATTTCCCAATAATGGAACAATCTCTGTACCGATGATGTAATAAATTATTACATTGTTGGGTTAACCTTATTTTTTTTAGAACATAATAATGTAATAATTAACATTACTACATGTAACATTATTACATTTTTCATATTGAGTTTTGAGGGTTTTTTTATTACATTATTGGGGAATTATGTACATTTCTGCTGCTCATTAATCAACAGCTATAAATCAATGTGTTGTCACTTTCTCTTTCATTTATGCACCAACTTTACTATAAGATATAAATATATTGGTGCCATATGTTAAATTGTATTGTACAAGATGTTACACTATATATACAATCAGTGATAATAGTAAGTTAGTAGATATTTGAATGGTACAACGTATTAGGGCCGTATACAGTGCCTATAAAAAGTATTCACCCCCTTTTACTGCTTTTATAAATTGAATCAACAACAAAAAATAATTTTCAATAAAACCGTCTTTAATGTGAAAGTGAAAATGGGTTTCTACAAAGTAAGGTCAATTAATTAAAAATGTATAATGTAAAATAAGTGATTGTCATTCAAATTAAGGGAGAAATCTGAATAAATGAGTGGATAAACCCAGATGCTTCCACACAGCTGCACTGCTTAGTACAAATACACATCCATTCATGCTCTGTGTTACGTATAAAAATGCTGAGCAGGCCCAGTTCATTCAGATTTTCTGCCAAAATGATAAGAGTAAAAGATCTAACTGACTTTGAAAGAGGGTTAATTGTTGGGGTTCATTCATGGCAGGAGTCTCAGTGACTAATCTGCATTTAGATTTATGGGACAGACATCTGTAAATAGGATAACATGCATTTAAGAAGCAATTGATTGTATGTTTTTATTGCCTTTTGTTTTTAATGTTTGCATGTTTTTATTGTCCTTTCAAGTTTTATTCTTCTGGGTTTAAAGTCCGTAACATGGTCCGTAACATTTCTTATCAGGTGTCTTCCTTCATGAATGATAATGTCTGATTTCTTTTGCTTTTTTTTTTGTGGTATTTTTTCAGGAGCGGGAGATCCGAAGTCTCTCTGCAGAGATCGAGAGTCTAAAGAACCCGCAGAACGTGAACGCATCTCCACGTCTGGACGAACTGAGAGAGGAAAACTCAAAGCTGAAGTATCGTCTCAACATCCTGAAGAGGGTGAGTGACCCAACAGATTGAGGAATGATTGAAGTAGAGATTTAATTGAGATATATAGCCAAATATTCACAGTGTACTAAATAGATAATGTGTCAAAACATAACTTTAAATATTTATAACAAACAACAAGCTTTAACTGCACAAACTTGTATTAATTTAAATGATAATCAGCCTCCATTTCTTTACAGAAAAACATTAATTAAAATAAAAAATCTTACAGGTTTACAGAAATATAACAACATGGATTTATTTACTACCCATCATAAACAACGCTGAGCATTTCCTTTTCAATCATGTAAGCAATGAGAGACGTATGTAGAACCTGATAATGTAATAATTTCCCAATAATGTCATTAATAAAAAAAACCATCATAACTCAATAAATAAATGTAATAATGTTTATTACAATATGGGGAAATTATTACATTATTAGGTTCTGCAAAAATAAGGTTAACCCAATAATGTAATAATTTATTACATCATCGGCTACAAAGATTGTTACATTATTGGGAAATTCACTTTATGACATCATCAGGTTCTAATACATCATCAGGTTCTATTACATCGTCAGGTTCTATGACATCATCAGGTTCTACAGTATGACATCATCAGGTTCTATTACATCATCAGGTTCTAATACATCATCAGGTTCTATGACATCATCAGGTTCTATTACATCGTCAGGTTCTATTACATCATCAGGTTCTATGACATCATCAGGTTCTATTACATCGTCAGGTTCTATGACATCATCAGGTTCTACAGTATGACATCATCAGGTTCTAATACATCATCAGGTTCTATTACATCATCAGGTTCTATGACATCATCAGGTTCTACAGTATGACATCATCAGGTTCTAATACATCATCAGGTTCTATTACATCATCAGGTTCTAATACATCATCAGGTTCTATTACATCGTCAGGTTCTATTACATCATCAGGTTCTATGACATCATCAGGTTCTACAGTATGACATCATCAGGTTCTAATACATCATCAGGTTCTATTACATCATCAGGTTCTAATACATCATCAGGTTCTATTACATCGTCAGGTTCTATTACATCATCAGGTTCTATGACATCATCAGGTTCTACAGACGTATTGTTGGTTTTCTCTCTGAGGCCTTGGTCACACTTCTACATATTTCACACCTGACTAGATTTATCTAAATCTTTAGACTAATGGATATAATTGTGTTGTTTTCCTCCAGAGAACAGCTTGATTTCAATCTATTATCATTGATTTCAATATTGACAATTGTTTTTACAGCTGAAATCATGTATAGAAATGTCTTAAACTACCAAAATGTGCCTTTCCTGTATTTGCATGTGCCTCTTCTTCTTGTATAATCTTAATGTTTTAGTGAAGCTGATGTGTTGTGGTTCCTCAGAGTCTGCAGGTTTTTGAAATGGCAAAATAACTTGACATTTTAAGGAAAAAATACATTAACATTTCAAATTAAAACACCTGAAAAATGTTGTAACAACCAAAATATCACTTTAAAGTTTTACAGTAAAAGAAACTAAAACTCTAATTAAGCAAAACATTTATAACATTTATAACAGTCTTGGGGTGATGTGTTATCCAAATTTTAAGACTAATGTATATAATTGTGTTATGTTTGATTTCAATATTGACAATTGTTTACAGCTGAAAAAAGTATAAAACAGTCTTAAACTACCAAAATATGTCTGTCTTCTTGTATATTCCTCATGCTTAGTGAAGCTGATGTGTTGTGTCTCCTCAGAGTCTGCAGAGTGAGAGGACTCACTGCACTAAATCCATGCTGAACATCAACCAGCGGCTTCAGGAAGTTTTCGGCGACGCCATCCGTCTGTCGTATCCTGAGCTGGACAATCCTCCGCTGGCCGTCACGCCCAACCAGCAGGCCAAGTTCGGAGACTACCAGTGCAACAGCGCCATGGCGATGGCCCAGGTATGACTGCTCCGGCTTTAGATCAGATAACAATAGATAGAAAACTGCTTACATTTCATTTTCATTGTCCTTTGAGGGTAAAAAAATCAATGTTTTAACCCTCCTGTTGTCCTCGAGTCAAGGAAGGAAGGAAGGAAGAAAGAAAGATGGAAGGGAGGAAGAAGGAAGGAAGGAAAGGAGGGAGGGAGGAAGGAAGGGAAGGAAGGGAGGAAGGAAAGGAAGGAAGGACAGAGGAAAGAAGGAAGGGAAGGAAGGATGGAAGGGAGGAAGAAGAAGGAAAGGAGGAAGGGAGGAAGAAAGTAGGAAAGGAGGGAGGAAGGAAGGGAGGAAAGGAAGGAAAGGAGGGAGGGAGGCAGAAGGAAGGAAAGGAGGGAGGAAGGAAGGAAAGGAGGGAGGAAGGAAGAAGGGGAGGAGGGAAGGAAAGACGGAGGGAGGAAGGAAAGAAAGAGAGAAGGAGGGAGGAAGGAAAGAAGGAACAGTCAAAACAGACGGGGTCAATTTGACCCGGGAGGACGACACAAAGTTTAAGAAGTTTTATTTCTTTCCAGTAATAAAACAAACCTGTGCTGAGAAAGTACAGAAGTTATTATTCATTCATTACGAGGTGACATGATTTAATATCATTTTTAACAGCATTAAAAAGTTTTATGGTGAATTTGATTGAAAGTTGCAGCTGCTCTGATTGTATTTACAAGCTTTTCATTATAAAAAGTGCAATGTTTCATATTTCTTACTGTAGTGGCCGACTGCTGAATCAGCACTTTGTGTTTTTATATCATATTAAACTTGTCAGAAGTTACCATGCGCTCATTGTTAATCTGTGAGGCTCTGCGGTGCTGTGCTGAGGTTTCAGTGAGTTTAGCTGTAAATGGATGATTGCAGCTGTTCATTTAACACATGTTAAACTTTGTTGTGGTGTTAGATGCTGAAGGCGAAGGGGGTGAAAGTCAACCCGAGGGAAATCGCAGAGAAGATCATCCAGAACCTTCCAGACAACGAACTCGTCGAGAAGACTGAGATCGCTGGACCAGGTAGTTTATGGAGACTTTTATTGTGAAATGTTTGACGGCAGCATTGCAGAGATTTCCTGTCAACATTTTGTCAGTTTTCATATTTTTAACTTTCACAAATCAATGAAACATGTCATTATTTTTATGTTTTTATTGAAAAACAAGCATCAATGTAAACATTACAGTATTATGGGAATACATAAAAGCATTTTAATATAATTTAGTTCACTGTCCCATCAAAATGTAATTATATACACATAAATCAAAAATAAATTAAAGGCCTTACACACAGAAACAATCATAAAAACATTTAAAAAACTACTGCTCATAATAGATTGTATTTTTTAATGATACATTTAGCAAAATAACCCCAAATTTTAGGAAGAGAATCCACAAAAACCTGAAAAATACTGTGAAAGATAGAAAATACACAAAGGTTATTAAAAAATTGTATAAAATATTATGTTAAAACGTATCTGCATATCATCACATATCTTAATCAGTTTTTAAAATGTCATTTCTTTTCAATGATATGGCAAATTTTATTTTATCAACTTTTTTTTTCATTTCATCAACAATTTTATTACGTCAAAATAAAATGTAGTTTATATTTTATTAAATAAAACTTTGACAGAATCACTCTTGAAAAAGACAAATAATTTTGTCTCTAAAACGGCCAGATCCAAATTTGTAAAAAGAAAATAAAAGAATAGAGTTTTATATAACAGTGAAGTTTTAGTAAAAAAAAATGTCAGCAAAACATTCATTTAATTTCACGAGTTAAAGTGAAACTCCTTAACATTTTTATTAAATCAAACCCCATTTTTTGATATTAATGTTTGCTCTTTTCTTCAGCAGTGAACATTCAGTTTTAAACATTAAGTGATGACCTTTCTATAAAGTCTTTTTTTTTCATTATTAGTGGTGAAGTCTATAGCTATATCTGTCATATTAAACCACACTTGCAGTTACCACCAGTGACCACAGGTGTCATCAAATCACCCAGTGCTAAAATCTGAATATGATCACTTTAATTTATTCAGATTTGTTAGTTAATAGATGTGTTGTCCTTCCTGAAGCACCTCTAATATCATATATTTAGTCTCATTGGCTCCTGTCATGTCTGTTTTATATCTTCAGGTTTCATCAACATCCACCTGAAGAGGATGTTTGTGTCCAAACTGTTGAGCAACTTGTTGGTGAACGGAGTTCAGCCGCCACCGCTCGCCTCTAAGCAGAAGGTTCGTCACACTCGACATGACTAACAATGTTTTTAATCACTATTTAAATCATCAGTAGAGAGATTAGCTGTTTTTAGATGAAGGGTTTAATTGTTTTCTGCTGTAATTACTATTATTTACCACCAGGGGGCGTTTTTAGATCCCATTCATACAGTAGCTTTAAACTGGATAATAGTCAGAATTTTATGAAGTAGATGAAGTTTTATTTATCTCAACATAATTAAGATAAAACAATAAACAAGTAGAGATAATTAGAGGAGTCTAAAATATTCAGATTTTTTAGAGGGGAAGATGGTGAAATAAGAGTTTTGCAGGTACGAACTTTCTGTTTTTAAACTTAAACTTAGTAAATCTCAAAGTGTTGTTATTGTTATTAATGAGTGTATTCCCATCCAACTTTTTTTTTCAATGAATGCTTGGAAAAACCTGAATAGGAACAACAGAAATTTTTGGGGAAAAAGGCGTTTTTATGATTAACTAAAGTGAAAAAGTTGGTATATAGATAAAACAGAAAATGCAAAAAAGTACAATGGATTTAATGGCATTGTCTCGTTGTGTCCTCCTTCTTCTGCAAGCAACTGTTATATAAATAAATACAAATATTCACATAACAGTAGTGGATGGACACAAGCTTTAACTGGCATTTTCTTATGCAGATTTTCTGGTATTTCCTTATTTTAAATGATTATATTCATAATTACCTGGCTGTTTCTGTGTGTGTGTTGTTTAGGTGGTTGTGGATTTCTCCTCTCCCAACATCGCCAAAGAGATGCATGTGGGTCACCTGCGCTCCACCATCATCGGAGACAGCATGTGTCGGCTGTTTGAGTTTCTGGGCTACGACGTTCTCAGGTCAGTTCACACAAACTGCGTCAATGCTCAGTTATTAAAGGATGAGGTCATAGTTTTCTAGTCAGAAGCTGAAATGAACATTAAGTGTTTTTCTTGCTGTAATGATTCCGTCTTCAAATTCACTCAGTGCCATCTTAACACCTGTTGTGATGAAGCGATTTAAAAATCCAAAGCCTCAATCGGAATGCCGTTGCCGTGGCGGCGCAACAAACTTTGATGTTTTGCCACGAAGCAGAAAGTTGCTGTAACTTTAACAGACATCTTTTAATCTGCACCAAATTTCACATGATGGATGAGTCATGTCCTGAACACATCTATGCTTCAATTTTGAGTCGTAGTCATAGCGCCACCTACTGGACACAGGAAGTCAGCCTCACATGACAAGCATAATCCGATTTACGTGAAATGTACATGTGTTCTCCACATCATAAGTCCTCAAATATATAAAGTAAGACAAGTTGAGGAAGCAGCTGTAGTGACTGGTTTGTTCCTCTCAGGTTGAACCACGTGGGCGACTGGGGAACCCAGTTTGGGATGCTGATTGCTCACCTGCAGGATAAATTCCCAAACTACCAGACCGTCTCCCCGCCCATCAGTGACCTGCAGGCCTTCTACAAAGTGAGTTAAACCTCCATCTGTGTCTGTTCTCCAATGCTGCTCACAGAGATGAAAACAACTACAGGAAATGTTGATATAAGATTAATCTGACCAAATAAAAGTCACAATAATCCTCATACTGTCCTGAAATACTATTATTATTATTATCTTGAAACAGTCTAGAGAGGGGATCCGTTACTCTCATACTTTACTAGTTGGCTCAATGTTTCAGCTTTTAAGGGAAACAAGGGGAAGAAATGAGCTAAAAGAAAAGAAAAAAAAGCAAATTGCCATGATTGACATTTACAGTACATACATGATGGTTTAGTTTTAGTTCATTAGCAACTTTTCTGATCATCACTTTAATACAAAAACATTTATAGTCGCCAACTTCTTAATTAGGATGGGAAATAATCAACACATGAAGCGATAGTGAGAATAATCATTTGGTTTATAGTTTCTAACATGTTTTGTGTCTTGTTATGCTCCTTTCACTTCAAATCTTTGCAAAGAAACAGATGTGAGTGTAATAAAGCTGCAACAATGAGTCAATAGGAAATTAATTGACTATTTTAATATTCAAGTAATTGTTTTAGTGACATTTTGTTTAAGGCAAAGTGGTAAATATCACGTTGGGGAAAAATGATAGAAGACAAACTCAGAAATTTGGTGAAGAACTGAAAGAAGGTGTGATTTATTTTGACCATGAAACAACAAGAAAATCTCCCAAAAACAGAAAGAAAAGCAAGTAACTCTCAAATTAAACCTGGCTAAATAATGTTAAACCTGTAAAGTCTGAAACATCAAATAATCGCCAGAAAATTATAATTCTTTGAAACTGGTGAGTTTATTGGACCTTCTGACAGAAGGTAAGATAGAGAAAAAAGGGAGGAAGGAAAAGATAACTTTTTATAAACTGGTAAAAAATAAATATCCAGGCCTTTTAAAATTGTGTCTCACTGACAGCGTTGAAATAAAAGGCCCCCTGGTGGTTTATCTGTGTATTGCATGTATCTGATCGTATATACATCAGGTTTTTAACACTGATGATGTAGAGCTCTATAAAACTCATGGATCAGTGTTAAAGGGTTAATCTGTATCTGAAGAGTCCTCCATCGTAGTTTTACTTCATGCAAAGTTCACAGAGGGGAAAATGGTTTAAGGAGTAAAGGAACAATGAAAGAAAAACTCTGCACAGTTAATGTGAGTTATATAAAAAAAGAAATGATAATAAAATAAAAGGAGAACATTGAACGCAGCATCGTGTATCTGCACTGTAGGAATGTTTAAGCTCTTTGCAGCTGTGTATTGTTGCTGTCGTCCTCCCTCATTTATCTCCACACCTCATTAACTTCTAACATCATCCTCCCTTCTCTTATTTGCTTTATTGTCTCTACTTTCCCTCTCTCCCTCCCTCTCTCTGCCCACTTCTTCCTCCTCCTCTTCCTCTCCCATCAGGAGTCGAAGAAGCGCTTCGATGAGGAGGAGGACTTTAAGAAGCGGGCGTACCAGTGTGTCGTCAGACTGCAGAGCAAAGAGCCCGACTTCATCAAAGCCTGGAACCTCATCTGTGACGTTTCCAGGAGAGGTAGACTGCAAATGTTTCTATCTATCTCTGTGTGTGACTACGTAAAGGAATAATCCACCTTTTTTCTTTCTTCTGAGACACCACACTTTATTTCTGGTAGTTTATTAAGCAGGTGAAGGAAATGCACCATCATAGAAAAGAGTTTTTACACCATCAGTGTGTTTACATGCACTTAAATAGATTTCTCTATATACCCGGGACAATTTTAACTTAGCTTTATGGCGCTTTTCCTCTACACAGTTGTAGCAAGACTCGCCTCGACTCGGTACGGTTCCAGAACAGACCTTTTCCATTACAAAAAAAGTACCTACTCAACGTGGGCGGGGTTGTCATAGCACGGCTCCGCGAAACTGCTGCGACACAAAACACATAAACAATGGAGGACATTGAGGCAGTGGTGTACTTGCTGCTGTATGAGGCTTTTTGTCACACACAAAGCAAGAAAATTGAGCCATATGGCTGTAACAATGGTAACGCTGCTGCCGGTATTTAAAAATGCCTGGTTTGATTCTTGTGTGGGACGGCTCATGACTCTTCCAGCGACAACTACCAATCAGCGGCCAGCAGTGTGTCAACGTCACATTTTAGTACCGGCTTGGCTCGCTTGGAACCTCACCAGAGCCGGTACTAAAAAAGGACCAGGTACCAGGTACTATCCCTGATGGAGACGCAAAAAAAACCGAGGCGAGGCGAGTCGTGCTGGAACTGTGTAGTGGAAAAGCGCCATTATTTCCCCTACTGGTACTAGCCTATTATCTCAACACAATAGAGTCAAAATGGAGAAAATGAAAAGAAAACTAAAATTAAACTGATTTTATCTGCAATTCAGTTTAGTTTTAGTTAGTTTTGCTTTGTTCATTGTAGTTTTTATTTAGTTTTTCACTGTTAGTTTTAGTTTTAGTGTAACTATAATAACCCTGCAACAAGGACAAATGTCTCTTGTTTGTAGTCTTTTGTTAATCACACGTGTAACAATTAGAAACCCCGCTCACGTGTACATGGCAGATAATTCGGAGGTTCTTCAGGGGACGATCTCGCTGTGGACGCCCCGGTTTCTCTAATCCCCGACACTGATTACAGAAACCAGGTTAACAAATCTGCTTAATCCACCGTTACTTAACTGCATTTGTTAAACGCACTGATTGTGTATCAGAAAATAGACCAGAATGAATTATCGTGACCTTTTTTTGTTGTTACTATGACGACCAATCTTTCCACTGTCGCTACCTACGATTGAAATGTGTGGCTTTGGGTGTATTTTTTTTAAGGGTTTTTAACAATCTTAGTTCTTTCTTTTTACAATTTCAACCACCGAAATCCAGATGAGAGAAGCTCTGAGTTGGTTTTGTTAATATGTTATAACAGTTTACAGTAGTTTGCATGTATGTCAGGCAACATACCTGCTCCCTTATCTTTTGACTCCCTAAAATCATCCTTAGTATTGTACTGGTTTTATTTAAAGAGAGCGCTGAAAAAACTAACAAAAACACTATTTTGGGGGTTTAAAGGTTCATTTTTTTGTATTTTACATCGGTTTTTATATGAAAAAACAAAACATTTGGAAGAGAATTATAGTTGATTTTGGGGGTTTAGTGTATTATAATTATCATAATGCAGAGATTTTGTTTCCATTCATACAGAGAGCATGATAACCAACTTAAATTGTGTTAATTGCTTGATGAGGTACATTTATATCAATTAAGAAACGTCTGAAAACGCATTACAGGAACCACTCTTTTAAGCTTTTCGTGGCTGTTTGGCCTTTTCTAACTTTGTTTTTCTTGATATTAGATATTTTAATTGGGTCTTATAACAAACTATAACATGTAAATGACTGGTGACTGTTTGTGTTTCAGAGTTTCAGAAGGTTTACGACTGTCTGGACGTCCAGCTCATCGAGAGAGGAGAGTCGTACTACCAGGAGTTGATGATGGAGGTGGTGAAGGAGTTTGAGCAGAAAGGTCAGTTTGAACACCTGAAAAATTAAGTGAGTGAGAGAGTCAGAAGTATAAGAGGAAGCTGTTATTCAAATTGAAGGGAAATCGTCTCAAATTGATCTTTTATTTAAAGAAATCTAGAAAATTTCAACTATATGGAGCTTTAAGTTGTACTGATATGAAGTCCTTGTTGTCTCTGTGTGATATTTAATGTGTAATTTTGGGTTTTGTGTCTATTTGAAGCATTTTTACATCAATATTCTTACATTCCTTGAAATTGCAGCCTGCAGTTACCTGATATGACCACCAGGGGGCAATAGTGTCTCATAAATGTCTTCTTATTTCTCAACTTGATTTTATTTCTCTAATGCTTTGTGGAAGTAGGAGGGGGGGTGTCTCACTTCTTTCTTTTTACCCTCCATCCCCTCTTTTTCTGAATTTCTCTCCCTTTCTCTCTGTTTCACTCATCTCCTTTTGTCTTTTTTTTCCTCTCCAATAACTCTCCAACCTACATTATTACTGTATTTTCCCTCATTTCCAATCCTCTCTCTTTCCCCTTTCCATGTATATCATCCTCATCCATCCATCCATCCTTCCATCCATCCTTCCGTCCCCACAGGCATGCTGGAGCTGGACGAGGGTCGTAAGATCGTCTTCGCCCCGGGTCAGTCCATCCCCCTCACCATCGTCAAGTCGGACGGCGGCTACACCTACGACACGTCGGACCTCGCAGCTCTGCGCCAGCGAATCTTCAAGGAAAAAGCCGACATCATTATCTACGTTACGGACAGTGGACAGGTGGGTGGAGGAAGAGAGAGAAAAGTGAGAGAAAGATGATGGATGGATACAATGATAGAAGAATTCAGAAACAAGACACTAAGAAACCAAAGTCCTGCTCTTAACCCTCCTGTTGTCCTTGAGTCAAGCGAGGAAGAAGGAAGGAAAGGAGGGAGGAAGGGAGGAAAGGAAGGAAGAAAGGAGGGAGGGAGGAAGGAAGGGAGGAAAGGAAAGAAGGAAGGACAGCGGAAAGAAGGAAGGAGGGCGGGAGGTAGTAAGGAAAGAAGGACAGAGGAAATAAGGAAAGGAAGAGGAAAGAAAGAGAGAAGGAGGGAGGGAGGGAGGGAGGAAGGAAGGAAGGACAGAAGGAAGGAAGAAAGGGGGATGGAGGGAAGAAAGAAGGAAGGGAAGAAAGAGAGAGAAAGGGGGAAGGAAAGGAAGGACGGAGGAAAGAAGGAAGGAAGGAAAGAAAGAGAGGAGGGAGGGAGGAAGAACAGACGGAAGGAAGGAAGGAAGGAAATAAAGGAACAGTCAAAACAGACGGGACCAATTTGACCCGGGAGGACGACACGAAGGTTAAAGAAACTAAAACTTCTGATCTTTCTTTGGAAGAGGAAGTTGATTAATACCTTAATTCAGTTTTACCATGAGGGACTTAAATGTTCTCTAGTCCATGCAGGAGTTTCTGCAGCACACTGGAAGAATAAAACCTGATCGTAATAGTTTCAGGAGAGACTCAGAGAATCGTTTTCGGTAGCCTCATCAGTGTTGCTAATTCTTAAATGTTTGGGTCTGTCGAGTAAATCCAGCTCAGATCAGAAAGTCAGTTTGTAATAAATGTCGTCTAAGCGTGATTTTGAACAACTGATTTGAAGCAGATTGAGTCGGAGGTCCAGAAAACCAACCAACGAGCCAATCGTCAGTTGAGGCACGAACCGGGTCAAAGTGTGTTTGCAGTATGTGGAGCAGAAAAGGGGCACGTAGCACTTTATCAGAAGTGAGCGGAAGGTCGTTGGTTCAATCCCCAGACTGCCAAGATAAATCTGGTCTTTGGAAAAGTGAAAAAACAGCACCTGCCAACCCCTCCTTCACACTCCCTCCTCCTTCCCCTCATTACTACCACCCAGCAAGCCCTCAGTGGAGCTGCTCAGTGGCAGCAGGTCAGACTGTGGTTGTACTGGGCAGCTTCCAGGTGTGAATGTGAAGCTTACCTGAATTATAAAGGTAAAAAAAACAGTTTTCAGGCAGTAAAGAACAGAGTTGACACTGACTACACTCGTTTTAGTCGACCCCGATCTGTTAAAATATTCCCTGAATTGACGTCTCGAGTCTGAACGCACTGTAAAAAATAAAGTCTGTGTCTTTAGATCAGGCGGGGAGTTCCTGTCCTCTGAAATGAGGCCAACGCTGAAGTAACTTAAAACTGCATTCTATCAAAAGGCCACCAGGGGGCGACCGTTTTGGTGTCAAAAGAACTTCCGTCTCTATACAAGTCAATGGAGAATTCACCAACTTCTCACTTGATTTTTAACCTCAGTAAACGTTTTCAAAATGTGTTTATGGTCTCAATCGCTAGTTTAAAGCCTTCTTCAATGCAGTATGATGTTCATTTGGGACATTTTGGCCTCCCTGATTTTATATGTGACGATAAAGCAGGGTATGCGTTAGGGCGTGGCTACGTCGTGATTGACAGGTTGATTGGTTCACAGGTTCAGGAGGGCGCCTCTTGCTCCTCCTGATGCCCATATAAGTAGAATCAGTGTTTTTATTTTACCCAGCATGCACCTGAAATTTTCAAGATGGCGCTGCTCAGATCCGATACTATTGGCCTCCGAGCAGCAGTCCACAAACCAATGGGTGACGTCACGGATGTTACGTCCATTTCTTACATACAGTCTGTGTCTTTGGCCTCATGTGGAAACTTTAAAAGGTCACTAAAGGACTTGATGTTCTCCAAAATTAACACAGACATTTGTAGATAGAGAAGATATTTGAGATGTCATTATTTGGAAAAATTAACTTTAACATGAATGTTTTGTGTGTGTGTGTTTTTTTTTACTTGCAGTCGACACACTTCCAGGTAGTGTTTGCTGCGGCTCAGATGATTGGCTGGTACAATCCCCAGGTGACCCGGGTGGAGCACGCAGGCTTTGGAGTCGTGCTGGGTGAAGACAAGTGAGTTAAAAACATACAGATGTGACTCTTTCATGACTGTCGTGTTTGTGTCAGCGTGTCTGAATAACGTCCACAGAGAGTCGACTTAAGTACTGACAACCAATTTATGGGCTATACAGACATCTAGATTCATAATAAAGCATCAAAACTGTAATAAAAACATATATAGTATAGTATAATATAGTTTGATCTTTAAAATAAGCGCACAGGAAATTGGCAAAAATAGAGAAAAGCAACAAAAACATCACATTGCAAACTGAAATATTTGGTTTCAACAGCCAAAAAAAGTAGTTTTATGTCACATTAATTCCATAGTTGTAAGATCCTCCTCCTTCCTTCCTTATTTCCTCCGTCCTTCCTTCCTTTCCTTCCTCCCTTCCTTCTTTCCTTTCCTCCCTTCCTTCCTCCCTCCTTTCCTCCCTTCCTTCTGTCCTTGCTCTCTCCTTTCCTTCCGTTCTTCCTTCCTTTCCTTCCCTCCCTTCCTTCTTTCCCTTTCTTCCTTCCTCCCTCCCTCCTTTCCTTCCCTTTTCCTCCTTTCCTTCCTTCTCCCTCCCTTCCTCTTTTCCTTTCTCCCTCCCTTCCACCTTCCTTCCTTCCTTCCTTATTTCCTCCGTCCTTCCTTCCTTTCCTTCCTCCCTTCCTTCTTTCCTTTCCTCTGTTCCTTCCTCCCTCCTTTCCTCCCTTCCTTCTTTCCTTTCCTCTGTTCCTTCCTCCCTCCTTTCCTCCCTTCCTTCCTTCCTTTCTATCCTCTTTCCTTCTTTCCTCCCTTCCTCTTTTCCTTTCTCCCTCCCTCCTACCTTCCTTCCTTCCTTATTTCCTCCTTTCCTCCCTTCCTTCCGTCCTTGCTCTCTCCCTTCCTTCCTTCCTTCCTTCCTCCCTCCTTTCCTACCTTTCTTCCTCCTTTCCTCCCTTCCTTCCTCCCCCCTTTCCTCCCTCCCTTCCTTCCTTCTTGCTTCCTTCCTTCCTTAACTCAAGGACAACAGGAGGTTTAATCAAATTTATTGATCAGTCAGATCAGCTGTTGATGCTTTCAATAATCAACATTTGGTTAACACTTTTTAATGAGGAGATCAAACAACATGTGAGGGTTAAACTTTACGTCTAAAATTCAAGTCTTAACGATTATAAAAATAGTCCGTTTGTTTTCATTTAGAGGAGCTCGACCCCGCGAGCGTTAAAGGACGGCGCGTTACAGACTAATAACAGTTTAACTCGCCTCCAAATCACTGTCATCAGAGAGGCAGCGAGCAAAGACTCAGCCGCCGCCGCCGCTCCATAATCATCTGGATGTCCTTCAGCGTATCTTTATCACCTCTGCTACATGTTTTTATTACATTTATTATCGCACATAAAAACCCAGAACTGCCACGGCCGCATTGACAAATAAGGGAGAATATATATATTTATATATATATATATACATATATATACAGCTGCTGCAGTCGGTGAGGGTTTGATCCGCCGACGCAGCGGCTGCACGACGACGCAGAGCCGTTATTACTCAGCATGAGACGAGACGGAGAAAGTAGAGCCGGAGGTAAACGAGTGTAATTAAAAGTTTGGAAGATGTTTAGCAAAAGAAGGATGTGTTGGTAATAATAACTCAGCTCCTTCCTGTTCTGGTCTTCTTCTCTTCAATCAATCAATCAATCAATCAATCAATCAATCAATCAATCTGTATTTATATAGAAGCTTTCATTCAGGTTAATAATATAGTTCAAAGTGCTTCACAGTTAATTGACAATCTGATAATAAGACAGAAAAGGAATAAAAATGAAGAATAAATAACAAAGAAAAAAGGAAAAAAAAGAAAAATATTGAAACAAATGCACGGGAGAGAAAATAAGAATTAAAAAATTTAAAATAAATAAGAGAAAAAGAAATAAATAAAAATACGAGAAAATAAGAAAAGACGTTTATTAGAAGTTAGAGTAAAAAAAACTACGTTTAAATAGATTTAAAAAGATAAAAGTTTTTTTTTTAAAGAAATAAAATAGAGATAGTTTAATAAAAGCTAGATTAAAATTAGGTTATAACAGAGATTATATTCCTCATATTCCTCCTCATAATTCCTTATTGTCATTCTCCTCTTCCCTCTTCTAAATCTTCTCCAACTCCTACATCTTCTCCTTTTTCTAATTCTCCTTCTCTTCCTCCTCATATTCCTCCTCATCCTCCCTGTCGTTCTCCTTCTCCTCTTCCTCCTTCTACGTCTCATTTTTCTAAATCTTCTTCAACTCCTACATCTCCTCCTTTTTCTAATTCTACTTCTCTTCCTCCTCCTCCACATCTTATCCAACTTTCTCCTTATCCTCTTCCTCTTTCTAATTCTTTCTCTCCTGGTTTTCCTCCTCATCCTTCTTCTAAATCTTCTCCAACTCCTACATCATCATCATCTTCTTCTTTTCTTCCTCCTCATCTTAACCAGCGTTTTTTTCATCATCCTCCTAATTCTTTCTCTCTTTCTATTCCTCCTCAAACTTCCCTTCATCCTCGTTGTCATTCTCCTTCTTCTACATCTCCTTCCTCTAAATCTTCTCCAACTCCTCTTGCTCCTCAAATTCCTTTCAACCTCTTTTCATCATCCCCCTCTACGTCTGTTTCTCCTTCCTCTCTCTCCTCTTCCTCCCTTACTTTCCTTCTCCTCCTTCTTCTTAATTAAGCACATCACTTCTTTTTTTTTAAAACTCTCTCAGCTGGGAACTTTGTGTGTATATATTTTTTACCACCATGATCCCAGTTTACGTCCCAGTTGCAGCTTTTATTCTGAAACTTTCATGTTCATATCTATAATCTCCTTCCTGTTACAGTGAGCAGTGATTACTCTGATCGGTGAGCTCGTTCTGTAGATTGAACACTTATCTGTCACGCTGTTGTTTTATCCTAATCAATCGTCCAGAGAAGAAGGAGGGAGGCAGGAAGTGGGGGGGTGAGGGGGAGGGGGGTTGACGTTGACGTTACGCTTCGCAGAGGCCATAACTAAGTGCTGCTAAACGCCCCGCGGTAACCTGAGGGGGCGTAAATTAGCCCCTGCGACGTCTGCGCTACTCCAAACTCCATTAGAAATTTATCATGGTGTTTTCATAATTGCTCATCCAGACAATAAGAGCTTAATGCAGCCACGGGGAGGAAGAGGA
>NC_084983.1:27482867-27527867 GCF_963691925.1 Scomber scombrus | reverse complement strand
TCTTTATCATAAATCCTCCATCCATAATCACCCCTCCCCTCCCCCTCCCCCTCCCCTCCTTTCCTCACTGCCGCCTGTGGTATCAAACATGTCACATCCAGAGATTCGGGGGAAGGCTATATGACTTGATGAGTCAATTTAATCTTTGCCTGAAGTCAGTAAATTAGATTCATTATTTGATTAAATTCAACCCACTGGTTCTACAGTTAGGAGCATAAGGTGAAGTAGCGCCTGCAGTAATTACAAGCTGATAATAGCGGCACTTATCGCAGCTTTTAACGCCTTAAAGAGTGCTGTTGGGATAGAGGATAGAGGAAGTAGGGGTGTTGGTGATGAGGAACGATTATTAACTTCATATTTTCCTGTTTTTTTTTTTTTTGCAGGTTTTGACCCCGGAGGAGCTGATTAAAGCCCAGAAGTCTGTCGCTTTTGGGTGCATCAAATACGCCGATCTGTCCCACAACCGCATCAACGATTACGTCTTCTCCTTCGACAAGATGCTGGACGACCGAGGCAACACGGCCGCGTACCTGCTCTACGCTTTGACCCGCATCAGGTGAAGAGACTCGCTGTAATGCTCACATGCACCTGAACTTTAAATATGATATATAATATTTAATCTTGGTGTCGTCCTCCCGGGTCAAATTGACCCTGTCTGTTTTGACTGTTCCTTCTTTCCTCCCTTCCTTCCTTCCTTCCTTCCGTCTGTCCTTCCTCCCTTCCTCCTTCTCTCTTTCTTTCCTTCCTCTCTCTTTCCTCCCTTCCTTCTTTCCTCCCTTCCTTCTTTCCTCCCTTCCTTCTTTCCTTCCTCCATCCCCCTTTCTTCCTTCCTTCCTTCCTTTCCTTCCTTCTTCCTCCCTCCCTCCTTCTCTCTTTCTTTCCTCCCCCTACCTTCCTCCCTTCCTTCTTTCCTCTGTCCTTCTTTCCTTCCTTCCTCCCTTCTTTTCCTTTCTCCCGCCTACCTTCCTTCCTTCCTTCTTCCCTCCTTCCTTCTTCCCTACTTTCCTTCCTTCTTCCCTCCTTCCTTCCTTCCTTCCTTCCTTCCTTCCTTTCTTCCTTCCCTCCTTCCTTCTTCCCTACTTTCCTTCCTTCTTCCTTCCTCCCTCCCTTCCTTCCTTCATCCCTCCCTCCCTCCTTTACTTACTCCGTCCTCCCTTCCATCCTTTCATTCCTCCCTTCCTTCCTTGACTCGAGGACAACAGGAGGGTCAAATATGCTTATTAATAAGTAATTAGTGATTACTGGTTCCTCTCTAGTCCACCAGTGAGCTTTGGGGAAGATACTGAACCCCAAATTGCTTCAGATGGCTGTAAGAGCTGCATATTAGCTCGCTGCCACTGGTGTGTGTGTGTGTGTGTGTGTGTGTGTGTGTGTGTGTGTGTGTGTGTGTGTGAGAGAATGGGGCATGTAATGAAAAAGTGCTTTAAGTGGTACAGTCCATTTACCAATTACCAAGAGTTTACTGTTTTTAGATTGATAATGCACTAAACTTGCACCTTTTTTTTCAAAAATGAGTCTATGCTGCAGTGCACAAAGTGATTGATCAGTTTACATACGGTGATGCAGAAGACTCCATTCAGGCCGTCTGTTTTAAAATCTGTTAATCAAGCAACACAAGATGCTCGATGCTGCACAGGAACATGAATCAGTCACCGAGTTTAAAACCCTGGCAGGCCGACCGGACCTCTCTCTCTCTCTCTCTCTCTCTCTCTCTCTCTCTCTCTCTCTCTCTCTCTCTCTCTCTCTCCCTCTCTCTCTCTCTCTCTCTCTGAAAATATCTGGAAAAGTTAAATGAAGTCTCTCTGATACATTTCCTCCTTGTCGGTGTCCTCGTCTCCACTCCTGTCCTGTCACACTACCTCCCACCAGTACCAGTATACTTTCATTACTCGTATCAGATCAGCCTTGCCAGCTCAGGAGAGGAGAGGGGTGGGTTGTTGCAAGGGATTAGTCTTTGGGGGTATTTTCAGTCAGCGAGACCCAATTTCCCCGTCGCCCCTTATCCCTGTATCGAGTGACCGTCTCCTGACTGCAGAGTGCTGCGTTGATCCCCTTCCTCTCCCAGCTTCTCAGGAGGTGTTCGACTTAGTCCAGTCAATCTGTGGTTTGATCCTGGGGGGGGAAATCACACTGCTAATCATTCACTGTTCTGCATGATCCCTAAGGACATCCAAATGACACCAGATACAGTTTCAATTAGTGGGTCAAGGTAAATTTGGGGGCTTTCATGACACACCATCACAAAAAGCTTGATATTTATGTCCATGCATTGGTTTTTTAGGATGTTCTTTCACATACAATCATCAGATGTGTCCTGTTCTGAATGTATGTGTGTACTCTCGGGGTACCCTTACCCCAAATTGACGTTATTTAAAAAAACATTATTTAAAATCAATCATAAAAAGTGTCTTAGTAATATGTTTTTCCTTGAAATGCTGTGAAACTTTAACTGTAGGCCAACATGTAATCTTTACTCAATGTCCTCATTAGTGATGTGTATGAGCTAAGGCTGCTCATTTAATCGAAATTTGATCGTGATTACGATTTTGGGGCCAAACGATCTCAAAACTAATAAAATCGGTGGGAAACGATTTTTGTCATTTTCCTGCAAAAAGCCGTGCATGCGTATTTCCGTCCCTCCCCCACAGCGTGCAGCACTGTACAGCTGCCAACACTCCTGTTTTTCCCGGGTTTCTCCCGTATTTTAGACTCATCTCCCGCCGCCCTCCCGTTTTGTCTTTTCTCCTGGGAATCTCACGTAATACAGCCCCAACTAATAATGAGAAGCGCACAATAACAAAGGTTTCATTTTGAAAGCTTAGACAGGAAGCCGCCGCAGCTCCGTTAGTTTGACAGAAGCTGAAAAACACAGCGAAATGTTTTAACTATAAATAAAAGTGCACAGTTTCCAGCCTGCGTCAGACAAGGCGGAGGTGGTTTACAGAAGCTTAGAGCTCCTCCTAGTGGCTTAAAGTGAGAACTGCTCTCCAGTAGCTGTTGATGAACCCTTCATACTAGACTACACAGCTCAACTCTTTATTAAAGAAGTGAAAAGGGAAAAAAAGGTGGTAGTATTACCTTTAATACAGGTATAAGACATTAGAATATCCTCTGTTGGATAGGTGATAGATCCTCCAATATTAAGACTGTTTCACTGAGTCCATGAAGCTGTACTTTTGGTGAAAAAGTATCAAACATTGCTGTTGCACTTTCTCCTAGTTTGGACCCTTTTCTTTGAGTTAGATTGACTGGACTAACTCGGGGTGGCAGAGTGCCTGGCAAAGATTGATCTTCTCTTTTTATTTTTTTTTATTTTCTTCAGCCGGGAGGTTGAGCAGTCTCGCCTGAGAGGATTCAATGCTCCTTCGTTCAGTCAATAGAGTGCTCAATGGTGGCAGCTGCCCCCCTAAAATGTGGGTGTTAGAGTGTCAGAGAGGCTGAGAAAAGGCTGAAAAATAGTCAGAAAGATGAAGAGACTCTCTTAAAACCTTTTCAAGGGGGTCTGTTTGACTCGAGGCATCAGAGTGGCAAACACCTTTTCCAAAATATGTTCTGCAAGATATAAAAATGAGTTGATGAGAGATGGTATTTTGTGTTTTTTGCATGTTTCACAGCCACCGTAGGGTTAGAACCAGGCGGGGAGTTCTGGTCCTCTGAAATGAGGCCAACACGGAAGTAACTTAAAACTGCATTCTATCAAAAGGCCACCAGGGGGCGACCGTTTTGGTGTCAAAAGGACTTCCGTCTCTATACAAGTCAATGGAGAATTCACCAACTTCTCACTTGATTTCTAACCTCAGTAAACGTTTTCAAAATGTGTTTATGGTCTCAATCGCTAGTTTAAAGCCTTCTTCAATGCAGTATGATGTTCATTTGGGACATTTTGGCCTCCCTGATTTTATATGTGATGATAAAGCAGGGTATGCATTAGGGCGTGGCTACGTCGTGATTGACAGGTTGATTGGTTCACAGCTTCAGGAGGGCGCCTCATGCTCCTCCTGATGCCCATATAAGTAGAATCCATGTTTTTATTTTTCCCAGCATGCACCGGAAATGTTCAAGATGGCGCTGCTCAGATCCGAAACGATTGGCCTCTGAGCAGCAGTCCACAAACCAATGGGTGACGTCACGGATGTAACGTCCATTTCTTATGTACAGTCTATGGTATAGGAAGTAGAGGGGAGGGGTATTCAGTTTCCTTCAGGAAGGAAGGAAGAAAAGGAGGGAGGAAGGGAAGGAAGGAAGGACAGACAGAAGGAGGGAAGGAAGGAAGGAAGGAAAGAGGGAAAGAAGGAACAGTCAAAACAGACGGGGTCAATTTGACCCGGGAGGACGACACGAAGGTTAATGTAACAAAGAACCCAACGATTACCAAATTATAGGGATTTAAAAGTAGATAAAAGTCTCATATTGAAGGAGCCAAAAACTTTAAGTGTTTCTTTTTTTGAGGAATAACTAAAACGATCTTTTGATTATCAAAGTTTTTTTTTTTTTTAAAGACTTTACTTCCTTTTCTCTTCCAGCTAGTATTTAAACTTCACCTTCACTAAAGAGTCGAGCACTGAAGCTGCTTTTAAAAACATGAAACACACTGGTTTGTATTTTTTGGGGTTTTTTGTTTTTTTGACCTGCAACAGAAGAAGTTTTGAGCTTTTTTCACACAGATGCAGACATGGAGAAAAAAAAGCATCAGTGTCACAGTAGCAGTCATTTCATTCTCCGGTATGAAAGGAACTGACTCCAGCTGCTAAATATTGAATAGATCCTGAGGCACAGCTGCTCCTTGATCCACAGCTTTCTGCTCTTACACTGTTTTCTGGCTTGTTTTTTTTGACATAACTCAGAAACAGGAAAACTCTTCTTTTTATTTTTTACATTTGTTGTTGTATTTTTTTCGTCTCTACTTGCTCTACCTGTTCTCTGTCTTTAACCCTTACATAGGGTTTATATTCTATATCTCTGACTCCAGCTTCTTAAATGTATGAATATTTTTTGGGTTTCTGTGACAGTAACTGAATATCTACTCGGTTCATTGAGAAATTAATCATCATATTAATTTACAATGAAATCAGTGGATCGAATAATCAGGGGGGTCAAACATGAGGCCCGTGGGTCAGAACCGGCCCGTCGAGGAGTCCAATCCGGCCCACTTTCCTTCCTTCCATTTTTCCGTCCACCCTTTCTTTCTTTCTTCCTTCCATCTTCCTTTCTGTCTTCCTTTCCTTCCTTCTATTTTTCCATCCACCTTTTCTTTCTCTCTTTCATTATTTCTTCCTTCCATCTTCCTGCCTACCTTCTCTTCCTTCCTTCTTTCCTTCCTTCCATATGTTCTTTCTTTCTTTCTTTCTTTCTTTCTTTTTCTTTCTTTCTTTCTTGTCTTCTCTTCCTTCCTTCCATGTCTTTCATTCCTTCCTTCTTTTCCTTTCTTCCATTTGTCCTTCACTCCTTCCTTCCAGCTTTCCTTCCATCTGTCCTTTCTTTCTTCCTTCCTTTCTTCCTTCTTTCTTTCCTTCCATCTCTCCTTCCTTCTTTCATTCCTTCCTTCCTTCCTTCCTTCCATCTTTTTAATGATCCGGCCCTCATCAGATCATATTGTTCTGTTTGTGGCCTTTGAATGAAGATGAGTTTGACTCTTCTGCTTTACACCAATTCACATTGTCAGTCATTGATAAATGTTTAATTAATTGGTCTGTTTGACATTGATAATCATTATTTTATGGTCTGTAAACGCTCATGATGATTTTTAATCTGATTCTCGGATGAAAAAACAGTTAAGTGGATGTTATAATCTGTCACAGGAGAATAATATGCAACATCTGTCCTGCAGGTCCATATCTCGGCTGGCTAACATCAACGAGGCGGCGCTGAGGAAAGCCGCAGAGACCACCGAAGTCCTGCTGGAACACGACAAGGAGTGGAAGCTGGGCAAATGCATCCTGCGCTTCCCCGAGATCCTGCAGAAGATCCTGGACGACCTGCTGCTGCACACGCTGTGCGACTACCTGTACGAGCTCGCCACCACCTTCACCGAGTTCTACGACAGCTGCTACTGCGTGGAGAAGGACCGGCAGACAGGTACGCATAGGGTTGCCCAACCGTCCCTTGAAAAACGGAATCGTCCGGTATTTAGAAACTAAATGACGGATCCCGTATTGACCTGAAAAGGGACTCTTTGCACTTTGTCCCGTATTTTCGTGAGAATCAAAATAATCTGTAAAATGTCAATGGAATCAATGAATGACGATTTATATGAACATTTACGGTATTCTTATTGCCCCGCCCTCTCCTGCTCTGTGACCAATGAGCTGACAGCACACTCACACACGAGAATGACAATGCAGAATCCGGCTCTTCTCATTGGTCGAGGTACTGTTGCTTGCAAGAAGATACCGGAAGACACAAATGGCGCTTTTCCACTACACCGTTCCAGCACGACTCGCCTCGACTCGCCTCGGTTCTTTTTGCGTTTCCACTAGGGAAAGTACCTGGTACCTGGTACTTTTTTAGTACCCGCTCTGGTGAGGTTCCAAGCGAGCCGAGCCGGTACTAAAATGTGACGTCGACACACTGCTGGCCGCTGATTGGTAGTTGTCGCCGGAAGCGTCATGAGCCGTCCCACACAAGAATCAAACCCGGCATTTTTAAATACCAGCAGCAGCGTTACAACCATAGTTACAGCGTTACCATAGTTACAGCCATACGGCTCAATTTTCTTGCTTTGTGTGAGACAGAAAGCCTCATACAGCAGCAAGTACACCATCGCCTCCATGTCCTCCATTGTTTATGTGTTTGTGTCGCGTATAACGAAGTCACGGCAGTTTCGTGGAGCCGTTCTATGACGACCCCGCCCACATTGAGTAGGTCCTTTTTTGTAATGGAAAAGGTTCCTGGTACCGAGTCGAGGCGAGTCGTGCTGGAACTGTGTAGTGGAAAAGCGCCATAAGTGTTTATGTTTCCAACTTTTTCACAGACTTCCTGTTTGCAGTTTTCTTATTGCACTAAATATTCACTATTACAGGAATTTTCTGCTTTCTATTGTTTTTTGTTATTTTATACTGTTTTCAGTTAAGCAGGACAGTTATGTTAAAAAGATTTGTGATTTTGCACTAAAAAATAAATTGTTGAATAATAATCACTCAAAAACATGCATCGAATTAAATTCCGATTCAAGTCAAATAATTAAAAAATCGTTTCTCATACACAAAAAAAGGCCAAAAATGTCACCAAGCCGTGAGGGGTGAACGCAATCGGGTCGGCCGGCCAACTAGGTGTCCCTTATTTATTTTTCAGGGAGTTGGCAACCCTAGGTACGTAGTTCAACTCATATTAAAGGGTCAAGCGTTCTCCTCAGAAAACACGTCACCATGTTTCTCGTTGAGCTTTTGATCAGCAGAGATGAGATGATTTTTGTGTAACATCAAGGTCAGAGAGAAAACAAACGAGCGTCATCCCCCTCGGTGTTCGGCTCTCGGCGGGAGTCGGCCAATTAGCAGGAAGTTTCACTCTGAGAGGGATTTCACTGGAAGCCGTCTGAACACTGTTAGCCCTCCACTTGTTTCCTGTTAGCATTTTTTTTTTATCCCCGCGGCTCGCTGGAGTGCTAACACTTCAGGCTTTAGAGCTGTTTAATTATGCTAATTCTCAGTTAGCGGCGCTGAGCTACTGTGGCAGTAACCCCAGCTGGAGGTTATTATGGTCTGTCATGTGGGGTTTTTTGTGTTTCCTGATTAGAAAATATACACTTCACACTGATAGAGAGTGTGTATTTGTCACTTTCTCAGTTTCACAATGGGATATTATAAATATTATAACTTTTAATTGCACAAGAGCTCAGTGTTAGATTCTGTCCATGAGGTTTAGTTTAAATTTAAAGGGTTAAAATATGAAAATAAACGTATGAATAACTTGCACACATTCTTTTTTTGTGGACTCAGCATCAAATTTCTGCTTTTAATCCATTTTGAGAGAATATATTAGAGGATTATGGTAAAAATGTCTAAGTGGTGTAACCATAAAAACTTTGTACCAAATAATTCAACTTGCTTAAAAACAGTAAATTGTCAATAAAACACCATATCAACTAGTTTGGCATGATCTTACATTATAACTTTATATTAAATAAAGGTAATGGAATACAATTGTTCTAAATATTACATTTACTCTGGTAACCATGGAGATCAGGAACCTGACTGCTTTCTTTCTTTCTTTCTTTCTCTTACTTTCTTTCTTTCTATCTTTCTTACTTTTCTTTCTCTTCTTCCTCAGCTTATCTTTCTTTCTTTTCTTCTTCTCCAGCGTCTTGTTCTTTCTCTTCTTCATCCTCTTCCTCCCTTATTTCTTTCCTCCTACTTCGTGTTATTTCTTTCTCTTCTTCCTACGCTTTCTTTCTTTCTTTCCTTATCCTCCAACGTCTTTTTCTTTCTTTCTTTCTTTCTTTCCTTCCATCTGTCCTTTCCTTCCTTCCTTCCTTCCTTCCTTCCATCTGTCCTTTCTTTCCTTCTTTCTTTCCTTCCTTCCTTCCTTCTTCCTTCCTTCCTCCTTCCTTCCTTCTTTCTAGGTGATAAAATATGTAATATGTATCATTCTTTTGTGGTTACACCATTTGACATTTTCAGGAGCATTCAGTCTTACTTTTGGTAAAAAATGGTGCAAATGTCATTTCAAATGATATAAAACCAACAAAAATACTAAATGTACATTTTAACAAACCTGATGCTGCTTTTAAACAATTTTTTAAGCCAAACCTTATTTATCACTGACCCATATTCTCTCTCAGCGAGTCGTATCACTTGTCTCGTAGCTCTGAAACAGACGAGCCGATCACAGCAGGAGCTCCAGAAATGACAGATCAGTTCCTCCGGAGCATCGTATTGTTGTGTTGAAGCAGCAGCAGCAGCAGACTGATGGTGTCACTTCACTGATTCTGTTACAAAAGATGACAGAAGGAAATAAAATATATCAAAAAGATGCTGCTGGAGCCGTTGCTATGACGATTACATCGATCAAACATCATCTAAAGACACAGTTCTGTTGTCTGTCCCGTTGTAAATAGCCTCATCATGTCGTAACTGATGTAACGGCACACACTCATAGCTTTAGCCACATATAACCTGATGATGTTTGTTCAGTGAATTCTGCTTTTTATTTATTTCATGATCTTCAGGTTCAGTCGTAAAGTAACAGTTTTACAGAGCAGACGGAAAATATTTGGACAGTTACACCGGTCTACATCAAAGATTAAAGTAGTTTTTAAATTCACACACTGAAAAAATCGCCAAATATATGAAATTAGGCTTCAAAGTTGTGTAAAAGTCTGCCTATTTCTCTTCTCCCAAACGCTGTGGGAGTGCCGGCCGAGTTCGCTGAAGCCCCGCCCCCTACCAAGTGTCACCTGTCAATCAAAGTCACCACCTCTACCAGAAACATGGACGCTAGGTCTGAGAGCTTTCTGCTGTTAACTCAGCTGCTAGCTCGGCGGCTATCTCAGCTGCTAGCTCGGCGGCTAGCTCGGTGGCTAACTCGGCTGCTAGCTCGGCGGCTAACTCGGCGGCTAGCTCGGTGGCTATCTCAGCTGCTAGCTCGGCGGCTAGCTCGGTGGCTAACTCGGCTGCTAGCTCGGCGGCTAACTCGGCGGCTAGCTCGGCGGCTAGCTCGGTGGCTAACTCAGCTAACTGGCTAACTGTAGACTGTAGTAGTAGTAGTGTGCGCTGAATGTATTTATACCTCAACAGCAGCAGGGCGGGTTTATGCTCCGGTGTGTAACCGTGCTATTGGTAACCGGTTACGTAACTCAACAACACATACCTCACCCGGCCCGGACACGGAAAGGATAGACAGATTGATAGCTCTTTCTCGATTTTCAGAGATTTTCAGACCCGCCCATTAAATCCAGACACAGAAATGTTTAAACACAGTTTGTGAAGCCTAGCTCCACAATTCAAATCTAAATGGTTGAAATGCTTTTACACCTTTTTTAGAAATACATTTATGACCTATTTAATGTGTTTAGAAGAAAATGTCTGAATTCACTTTACACAGACTTTAAAGAATAGAAATATATATCTGCTCTTTGCTTTAAATCTTTGCAGAGCATCAGTGGTGCAGCAGTCGGACGCGTCGGCTTGTTTTTCTGTAAATTAAACTAATTTGACTCTCTGTGTCAACGAGTGTCACAGGGTTCAGTGTTTGGTTGCAGATTAATTTCCAGTTGATGCTTCGGTGTCGGCCGCCGCTGTGTGATTGTAGCATCATTAAATCTGACCTCTGACCTCCTGTTGTTTTGTTGCCATTGTTCTCGGCTTCACCTTTGACTGATAATCTGCCTCTTTACCCAGTTTTTCTGATTCTCTTCATCCTGCTCGCCTCTTGTTTTCTCCTCTTTTACTCACCTGTCAAACATCTCAGTTTATTTACAATCCTGCTACTATCCCAGGTGTAATTCTTATAATATTTAGTTTTTGTACTCTGATGCTTTGAGCTTGTTTAGCAGTAGTCATCACCATGTTTGTCGTAGGTCGCATCCTTTTTATTAAATAACCATAAATCAAAAGTATCGGACAAATTCAAACGTGGACTAGGTGATGGAGGAGGATGTAAATATCTTCTTCATGTGACGTTAAGGTGAATTTTGATGACTTTTCCAAAAGTTTTCTAACAGCAAAGTTCTTTAATGAAGAATTAAAAGCCACCGTAGGCACCCGAAATCTGTCTTTACTTTAATCTTCATTCTTTAATAGTAATAATAATAATAGTATGGTGTAAAAACATAATAATAATAGTGTTAATTAATGAGAAACTGAAAATTGAAGCGCCTTCGCCATATCGAGTATCCTAAATCACTACCGTTTTCATCCACTAGGTGGCACACTAAAATTAATCTATTATATAATTCTCTGAAACAGTGACATGTTATAACAAACTAATAATCCAAATGACACTTTAAATGTGTAAAGAATTATAAACCCAAACATATCTCTGTAGGCTTCACCTCTATCATCCTCAACATACTGCAAATTTCCCCATTGTGGGACTTATAAAGGAATATCTTATCTTATCTTACCTCTATCATCAATAAATTGTCTTAATATATATAACTATTAAACCAAGCAAACCTTCAGGGCATCACATTATTATTGTTGTTATTAAAGCATAAAGTGATGCCTGAATGTGCCTTCATTTTGCTGTTGGAAAGGGTATTACATTTGTTATTTGTCAAGATCTCAAAAAGGTCTTAAAACACATTTAATTTGACTTCCAATAGTTTGCAGCAGCCGTGAATATCAGTCAGTTACAGCTCATATTATCTGCAGACGTTTCTCATTTTAAGCAGAGAAATCAACGTTAAGTTCTGGCTAAAAATGAGACGCTAACTCTGATCAGCTGCTGCAAGTTATGAAGAAATAAACTAAAATCTTCCGTGTTGTCTTTGATCTCTCTTCCTTCAGGTGAAGTGGTGAAGGTGAACATGTGGAGGATGCTGCTCTGTGAAGCTACGGCAGCCATCATGGCCAAAGGTTTCGACATCCTGGGCATCGACCCCGTCCACAGGATGTGATGTCACAGGGTGTGATGTCACAGGAGGAATGAAGACAAGTAAAGATAAACTCACTCATACATCCAACAGCCTAAACTCACCGGACACTAGGAGTCCGACCCAGGAAGGAAAATCCTCTGGTTCAGTCCATTCATGAACATGTAAAGGATCTTTTTTTTTTTTTTTATCATTATTAAAGAGTCGATATGAAGCCAAAACATCACAATGTCTGCTGTCAATCATTTTTTAAAGAAAGTTTATAGAGTTTAAAAGCAGAAATCTTATTATTACTATCATATGTATCATGCTACACTACATAGCTCAATTCTTGGTTTTTCAATTAAAAGAAAATATATAAATCACAGTGCGTAGGTGAACTTTGGTCTCCAGGAACGACTATTCAGTTTAAATGACCGATCCCTAAAAGTATCACCATAAAGGTTTAATGTCCCGCCTGTTGTCCTCAAGTCAAGTAAGGAAGGAAGGAAGGATGGATGGAAGGAAGGAAGGACAGCGGAAAGAAGAAAGGGAGGAAGGAAGAAGGGAGGAATGGAAGGGAAGGAAGTAGGAAGGAAAAAGGGAAGGAGGGAGGGAGGAAGGAAGGAAGGAAGGAAAGGAGGAAGGAATGGAAGGGAGGAAGGGAAGGAAGTAGGAAGGAAGGAGGGAGGAAGGAACGAAGGAAGGAGGGAGGGAGGAAGGAAGAAGGAAGGAATGGAGGAAGGAATGGAAGGGAAGGAAGGAGGGAGGAAGGAAGGAAGGAAGGAAAGGGAGGAAGGAATGAAGGAAGGAAATGAGTAAGGAGGGAGGGAGGGAGGAAGGAAAGGAGGAAAGGAGGAAAGGAGGAAAGAAGGAAGGAAGGAAGTAAAGGAGTAAGGAGGGAGGGAGGGACAACAGGAGGAAGGAAGGAAGGAAAGGAGTAAGGAGGGAGGGAGGGACGACAGGAGGAAAGAAGGAAGGAAGAAGGGAAGGAGGGAGGAAGGACAGACATAAGTAAGGAAGGAAAGAAGGAACAGTCAAAACAGACGGGGTCAATTTAGGTTAAGAGCAGTTTTCTGGAGTCGGGGTCGTGTGTGTGTGTGTATGTCAGGGTTGCGTGTTGGAGTGTGTGTACATGCTGGTCTGTAGTTTGGTAGGATTTGGGTATAAAAATATGGATTTTGTATATATGGATATTATTCGTGTGATTTGCATACACAGCCAGCGGGAACAGTGCGGACCTGGCAGACCCGTTATTAAACTTAATATTGCGACAGTTGTCCGACTCGGTGTGAACTGTCAATCAAAGCTGTCAATCACAGCTGTCAATCACAGCTGTCAATCAACTCCCACACAGCAGACATCAAAGCTACTATCAGTCCTCAACTCTTATCAACAGAGCAATAATTTCCAAAATGCCACTCAAACACTTTTATTAATGTAGAGATTGACTCAATATTTCTAGAGAGACAAGTTGAGGGCTTTTAGTGGCTGGTATGAGTTTTAGTTTTGGAATAACTTATTTAAGCATATGTGTTTATACATGAATAGCTACTGGGTGCATTCAAATAAAGCAGTCTTTAATAGAAAGGTGTTTTTCCCACTATGAAATAGTAAACTACACTGGGAATTTAATCATTATAAATAACTATAACTAACAAAATAAACATTAAATGCTGCCTATATAACTTTAAAATAAAATATAGGCACATAGCGGACAACATTTACGCCAATACCGATCACATTTTTAGTCTCCATAGAGTAGTTCTGTGTAATGCAGACACCACTGAGCATGTGCAGGAACCTGGTTGTGTTTATAGCTTTGTTAACCTGCTGTGCTTCAAATCACAACCTCCTGACTTCATACTAAGCTTTTTATGACGTAGTACACAGAACTACTCTACAGAGACTGAAAATGTGATCGCTGTTATTAGTCTTTGGAGCGATATGACTCACTGACGTGTTTTTAATAGTTTAGAAACAGCTGCAAAGAGTAAAAACAATGATAAGACTGTATCACAACCTCTTGACTACTACTAAAGTTCATTGAGAAATGTATAATGTAGTATAAACTCAGGAGGTTGTGATATACAGCACATGCTCAGTGACTTCTGTCGTACACAGAACTACTCTAAGGAGACTAAAAATCTGATCACTGTTATTAGTGTTTGGAGCCGTTTATAAACAAACAAATGTGACCAAACTCTTCATAATGAAGTGACACGTCACCCAGTGCAGCGGTGTGACACTGATGTGTTTTTAATAGTTTAGAAAACAGCTGCAAAGAGTAAAAGCAGTAATAAGATTGTATCATAACCTCTTGACTTTGTACCAGGTGGGGAGTTCCAGTCCTCTGAAATGATGCCAACGCGGAAGTAACTTAAAACTGCATTCTATCAAAAGGCCACCAGGGGGCGACCGTTTTGGTGTCAAAAGGACTTCCGTCTCTATACAAGTCAATGGAGAATTCACCAACTTCTCACTTGATTTCTAACCTCAGTAAACATTTTCAAAATGTGTTTATGGTCTCAATCGCTAGTTTAAAGCCTTCTTCAATGCAGTATGATGTTCATTTGGGACATTTTGGCCTCCCTGATTTTATATGTGACGATAAAGCAGGGTATGCATTAGGGCGTGGCTACGTCGTGATTGACAGGTTGATTGGTTCACAGGTTCAGGAGCGCGGACAGATAGACTGCAGGAAATAGCCGTGAACTTGTTTCACACCGACAGTTTTCTCCAGAGTTTTGTGGTTATAGTCGTAACAGCTAACTTGGTTAGCATCACCAGGTTGTCGGTGTAGACTGTGGTAGATCCAGCCCTCGCAACCTCCCCCACTCCGCCTCATGTTCCTCCTGATGCCCATATAAGTAGAATCTGTGTTTTTATTTTTCCCAGCATGCACCTGAAATTTTCAAGATGGCGCTGCTCAGATCCGATACTATTGGCTTCCGAGCAGCAGGCCACAAACCAATGGGTGACGTCACGGATGTTACGTCCATTTCTTCTATACAGTCTATGATTTGTACTAAAGTTCATATATAAATGTATAATGTAGTATAAAGTCAGGAGGTTGTGATATGCAGCACAAGATCAGTGACTTCTGTCTTACACAGAACTACTCTAAGGAGACTGAAAACATGATCACTGTTATTAGACTTTGGAGCCGTTTATAAACAAGCTAACGTGACCAAACTCTTCATAATGAAGGAAAATCCATGTGTTTTTAATAGTCAACATCAGAGGAATAAGATATATCAGACTTTGGACACACACACAATACTTACTTGATGAGTTCATTCTTAGTTTGGATCCTCACAGGAGATTTAAAAATAAAAGAGAACAGAAATGTCGGCGTAACGCTAATTTAAATCTGTCCGTTGCCTGAATGATGAGCTGAAAATGGCTCATTGCTGCTCCAGAGTTCTACAAACTTCTGCCATTAGAATAAAAAAAAAGGTTGTCAGATACTTTTAATCACATAGGAAGTCGACACATGGGCGCTTTAAGTTTAAAGGTGGTTGTTTTGCACGCTGACGTATAGAAAGTCACATTTGACTTTGACGACAATTACAGTCTTTGTCTTTTCCAAGACTGGTGAGAGTCAGCCGGCTTTGTCTCCGAGTGGAAGGTAAACAAACCCATGATGAAGTTAATTATACATCACACACACACACGCTCACACACGCGCTCTCACACACACACACACACTCTCACACACTCACACACACTCACACACACACACACACACACACACTCCGAGGCAGCCTGTAATTGTTCAGTCTTCACCCAGCAGACAGTTGTGCACTCCCACAGATATAAAAGTTGTATGACTGCGGGAGTCTCCTCTAGTCACACGATAGTTGTTAGAAGAGTTCTGTTAAAGCCGAGCCGAGAGGGGAACGTGCTCCTGCTGTTGTGACCCGTCTGTAAACTTATGAAATATTTACTCTCCTTCTAGTCGTCCCTCATCATCCTCGACGTCTCAGGACTTTACGGATGATCTCTGGAACTTCTCAGGCAATGATTCCCTCTGCTGCAGCTTCATCAAACATTCATTAAGCTTTGTGTCGTCCCTCCTTCTCTCTTTCTTTCCTTCCTTTCTCTTTCCTCCCTTCCTCCTTTCCTTCCTCCATCCCCCTTTCTTCCTTCCTTCTGTCCTTCCTTCTTCCTCCCTTCCATCCTCCCTTCCTTCCTCCCTTCCTCCCTCCCTCCGTTCCTTCCTCTTTCCTCCTTTCCTTCTTTCCTTCCTCCATCCCCCTTTCTTCCTTTCTTCTGTCCTTCCTTTCTGTCCTCCTTTCCTCTTTACCTTTCTCCCTCCCCCCTCCTACTTTCCTTCCTTCCTTTTTCCTCCCTTCCTTCTTTCCTTTCCTCCCTTCCTTCCTTCCTCCCTCCTTTCCTCCCTCCCTCCTACCTTCCTTCCTTCCTTCTTTCCTCCTTCTTTCCTTCCGTCCCTTCTTCCTCCCTTCCTTCTTTCCCTCCCTCCTTGCCTTCCTTATAGCTCCCTTCCTTCCTTCCTCCCTCCTTTCCTTCCTTCTTCCTCCCTTCCATCCTTCCTTCCTCCCTTCCTTCCTTCCTCCCTTCCTCCCTAGACTCAAGGGCAACAGGAGGGTTAAGCTTTCACAGAGCTGCTGCTCCCTCCTTTTTCCTTTTTTCCCTCTTTTTTAAGCTGCTATAGAAGGACGGTGTTAAAGGTGTTTTGTCACTGTAGGAGGAGAAAAGCCTCCGTTACACCTACGAAAGCAATAACGTTTCCCATCTCACCGGATCTCATCACCTGGTGGTCTCAGCTGGTATTTATTCCCCCCCCCCCGTGTGTGAGGTCGTCCAGTTGAAGGCCTGAGTGGTTTGGAGAAGCTTCCTTGGAGTTAATGTCCAAGAAAAGCATCGTGGTGACTCAGCAGAGAGGCGGGAGGTAGATATTCATGTTTACTCAGGTTTTATACAATATTTGGGTTCTAATAATGCATATTTATTACAATGATGACATGAATTAACAGAAAAGACCCTTGAATTATAACCGTAACAATGGCTGTCTTCTATTAATTGTCCCAGTAAGCTGTGTTAATGTTACTAAATCCACCTGTGCACGAATGAATAAGGTTGAATTATAATTGACTCTGCAGCTTTAACCCTCACATACTGTTCAAAACACCCTGAATACTTTATATTTTAGCTTTAAATTTTGGCAACTTGTCCTAATGTGGCGGTTTGACTGTTTATAAAGCATAAGGTGTAAATGATCACTATCATTATCGAACCCTAACCCTATTATCACAAGTTTTACACTTATTTTTGGACATTATGGTCAATAAACCTCATTTAAATGAAACTAAACCTCATTTTTGAGTTAACACCTGTTGTCCTCTTGGGTCTAAATTGACTTGAGGGTAAAAAAAAAGAATTCTTATTGTACTTGAAGCGCTGTGCATTGTTCTTCATTGTATTTAAAGACGAATAATCTATGAAGAATATATGAGAATATAGCTATAAAAATGTTAAAAAGATAATCGTTCATTATGGTCTTTTATCCAAAAGTTTAATCACTTTCAATTCCCAAAAAACTGGGAAAAATAGGAAAATGTGTTATGAGATACAGAATTATTCTCATCTTTGTAGACGTTGTAGTTTAACTCTGCTTTTGTTTTCCTATCAACTGTGTAACTTTTGTCCTCCCAGGTCAATTTTGAGTATAAAGTATAAATTATCACCTAATTCTGTGTTTAGACCTTTTTAGCCAACTTCATTCCAATTTATCACTATAAGTGGAAGTGAGCTAAAGAGCCAGATATTTCCTTCAGGAGTTGGTAGAGAGCAAAAACAGAGCTGAGAGAATATTGGACTTATTGCAGCTCTAATGCAGCTCTATAGCAGCTCTAATGCAGCTCTAATGCAGCTCTATTGCAGCTCTAATGCAGCTCTATAGCAGCTCTAATGCAGCTCTAATGCAGCTCTATTGCAGCTCTATAGCAGCTCTAATGCAGCTCTAATGCAGCTCTAATGCAGCTCTATTGCAGCTCTATTGCAGCTCTAATGCAGCTCTATTGCAGCTCTATAGCAGCTCTAATGCAGCTCTATTGCAGCTCTATTGCAGCTCTATAGCAGCTCTAATGCAGCTCTATTGCAGCTCTATAGCAGCTCTATTGCAGCTCTATAGCAGCTCTAATGCAGCTCTAATGCAGCTCTATAGCAGCTCTAATGCAGCTCTATAGCAGCTCTAATGCAGCTCTATTGCAGCTCTATTGCAGCTCTATAGCAGCTCTATAGCAGCTCTAATGCAGCTCTATTGCAGCTCTATAGCAGCTCTAATGCAGCTCTATTGCAGCTCTATAGCAGCTCTAATGCAGCTCTATTGCAGCTCTATTGCAGCTCTATAGCAGCTCTAATGCAGCTCTAATGCAGCTCTATTGCAGCTCTATAGCAGCTCTATTGCAGCTCTATAGCAGCTCTATTGCAGCTCTAATGCAGCTCTATTGCAGCTCTATAGCAGCTCTATTGTATCTCTAATGCAGCTCTATTGCAGCTCTATTGCAGCTCTAATGTAGCTCTATTGCAGCTCTAATGCAGCTCTATTGCAGCTCTATTGCAGCTCTATTGCAGCTCTATAGCAGCTCTATTGCAGCTCTAATGCAGCTCTATTGCAGCTCTATTGCAGCTCTATTGCAGCTCTATAGCAGCTCTATAGCAGCTCTATTGTATCTCTAATGCAGCTCTATAGCAGCTCTATAGCAGCTCTATTGCAGCTCTAATGCAGCTCTAATGCAGCTCTATAGCAGCTCTATTGTATCTCTAATGCAGCTCTATAGCAGCTCTATAGCAGCTCTATTGCAGCTCTAATGCAGCTCTAATGCAGCTCTATAGCAGCTCTATTGCAGCTCTAATGCAGCTCTATAGCAGCTCTATAGCAGCTCTAATGCAGCTCTATAGCAGCTCTAATGTAGCTCTAATGCAGCTCTATTGCAGCTCTAATGCAGCTTTCACTGTCTGTAAGAAGCTGAAGAGCACTGACTCTGAGCCAAAAACCTAAACTATGAAGTAAAGTGGTACAACAGGCAGCTTCTTTTACATTTCTCGTGTGATTAAAGGTTCAAATAATAAGATTTAAATGCGATCAAAGCTGCGATCAGTGAGTTTACACACTTTATATTTGACCACTTTGTTTGCGTTTAACCTGGAGTTCAGCTGAAGTTCACGTCACGGTATTTTAGCTCCATATGGAGGAAACAGACTTGTGCAGAGATGAAACCTGCCTGCAGGCTCTTCTGTGCTTCTGTTATTTGTAATTTGCATAAATTATTCCTTCTTCCTTAAAATCCTGTTTAGACCGGGGCATGATGTCCTCGCCACCACCAGTATTTTTACCTCACATTTTGTCTCTCGGCATTTTGTGTCTCTCTCTCTCCGTCTCTCTCTCTCTCCCCATCCCTCCCTCCATCTCTCTCTCTCTCCCCCTCTCTCTCTCTCTCTCTCTCTCCCTCCATCTCTCTCTCTCTCCGTCTCCCTCTCTCCCCATCTCTCCCTCCATCTCTCTCTCTCTCTCTCTCCCTCCATCTCTCTCTCTCTCCGTCTCCCTCTCTCCCCATCTCTCCCTCCATCTCTCTCTCTCCCCCTCTCTCTCTCTCCCCATCTCTCTCTCTCTCCGTCTCTCTCCCTCCATCTCTCTCTCCCCATCTCTCTCTCCCTCCATCTCTCTCTCTCTCCCCATCTCTCTCCCCATCTCTCTCTCTCCCTCTATCTCTCTCTCCCCGTTTCTCTCTCCCCATCTCTCCCTCCATCTCTCTCCCATCTCTCTCTCTCCCTCCATCTCTCTCTCTCTCTCTCCCCATCTCTCTCTCTCCCTCCATCTCTCTCTCCGTCTCTCTCTCTCTCTCCATCTCTCTCTCTCTCCCCATCTCTCCCTCCATCTCTTTCTCTCCCTCGCAGCGTGTTTATCAGTGATCTAACTATCTGATCTCTGAGATGAATCAATAAGATATGTAACTAAGCTTTATGCAAATTAAGACATGCGTGGGTGTTTGTGAGAAGAAGACAAGAGGAGGAGGAGGAGGAGGAGGAGGAGGAGAAGAAGAAGAAGGAGGTGAGAGTAGTGTTGTTGTTCTGCAGCATCACCATCACACCACCAGGCTTATTAATCTCTTGCGCTTCAGTAGCACAGTGTGACTCCTCATCTTCACTCTGCCGGCTGCTCCTCACACCTTCCTCCCAAATTACAGCCGCTAATCTGTTTGGCACTTAGACGAGTTACAGAAGAGAGAAGGAGATAAAATAAATATATTTTCTTTTTAAAAACACAACAGGAAACAAGCTCACAGAAGAAATAAACATTTTAATTAGGTGTTTGGCACTGATAACACACACACATATACACACACACACACACATATACACTTCTTTCTGGAATTAAATAGACATATCTGGATATATAACATTTGTATTTAGATGTACATTAAGTTAAATAATCTAAAAATATAGCGTGCACACATCAAAATAAGACTGTACAGAGCTCAGAGAGAGACGTATAAATACAAAATGTTACAAAAACATCTGGTTGGATATCTGATAGTCTCTCCTCCTCTTCCTCCTCTTCCTCTTCCTCCTCTTCTTCCTCCTCCTCTCTTCTGCCTCCGTCACTCCACAAGAGAGGTAGATATCGCTCGTCTTTTTTTTAATTGAACCGGTGTCACTCTTTGTCTTTGTTTTGTGTCAGAAAGCAGAGAAACAGTCACTCAAAAATAAAAATGTGGTAATGTGTCGACACACAGCTGATCCGTCTGCTCCACACGGCTCAAAAGTTAAAAAAGGAAACATTTCTCTCTTTTTATTTTTATTTTTATAAAAGAAAAAAAGTCTCAGAAATTCACTTCAGCTCATTTTTGTTTTAGTATGAAGATAATCATCTCTTTCTTTCTTCTTCTTCTTCTGTTGTTTAAACAGGTGACGCAGCTCTTCTTCTCCTCCCTCTTTTTTCTTTTCACCATTTCCCCCCTTTCTCTCTCTCCTCTCTTTCTCTCCTTCTTCCCTGAACCCAAATGTCTAGTGGTTGAAAGTCTGTTTCCTGATGTTTTTCTGTCTTTATTTCCTGTGTTTGTCCAGGCAGCTGCCATGTGTGTCCCCCCCCCTCCCCCCCTCCCTCTCCCCCTCCCCTCTTCCCCCCTTCATCCTCCTCTGGCTGCAGGAAAGAAGTGATGACTCTTTAACCTTTTACATCTCTCTCTCTTTTTTCTTTTTAATCTTTATAACAGAGTTCAAGGTAAGAAAGTTAAAAGTTTCACCTCTTGCTTCATCGCCCCTCCACATTAAAACGTCCTTGTTTTTTTAAGTTAAAGCCATCTTTCTTTCTTTCTTTCTTTCTTTTTTTTATTTTAATGGTTTGAACTTGAGTGTGAAGCGTAACAGGCACAGCAGGGGCGAGGGGTGAAGGGGGGGTGGGGGGGTGCAGAGGTGCTTCTGGCAAAGTACAAGGTCTCTCACACACACACACACACACACACACACAGAAAAACACACTTAAAAAGGGCGACAACTCCAACAGAAGCCAAAAAGATATACACAAATGGGTTTTTTGGGGGTTTGTTTTGTTGTTAAGTGAAGCCCCCCCCCCCCTCCATCACAGGTCACCTTCCCTTCTTGCTGTGCTTTGGGCCACATAGTCTCACTTCATAGAGAAACTTCTGCAGTTTAACCGCAGTAGGAGTCGGAGGGCGAGTGCTGCTTTATTAGTGCAAAATATGTTATGAATCATCCCAAAGGCTTCGGGTTCGGCTCCGTGGATTCATATCGTAGATTCATATCTTAGATTCATATCTTAGATTCATATCTTAGATTCATATCTTGGTCTCTTTGTGCTCGGCTCTGAAGGAGTTCTTGATGGCCAGGAGGCTCGAGGCGAGGAGATGTCCGCTCACTTTGCTGTGCCACTCCTGCGACCGACCCCTGAAGACACACAAACAGAGACAAGCATACAGTTGAGATTGCTGTATTTGTTATCTAGTATTGTATTGTATTGTAACGTAGGACTGCTGGTCTGACTCTGTACCCATTATTGCTATTTGCTGATCTGTCAACGAGGTGTGTTCAGAACAGTCCGCCTAATCGTTAAGTCCTTTGTTTTGTGTGGGCGTGCTTTCGGTGCGATCAGTCGTTATATTAAACAGCTGGATTCAATTACTGGTTATGCTACATAGAGGGTGCGGGCCTTGAAGCGCAGCCCTGGGTGCAGCCGTTCTAGGGTGCAGACAAGCACGTCAACCGAAGCAAGGACACCGAACAAGGCAACCCTGTCTTCCTTTTCTCTCCCCATACAGTCCCTGACAAAAGTGTTGTCGCTTCGGTAAAAGTTGATCGTAAGTGCCCCTCAAAGATATGTCTAATCAATGTTTTTACAAGACATAGCTAAATTCAATCCCAACAGCTTTTGAAATATTGTTTTGGCGCCAAACGAAACTGCTGAAAATCATTCTAACGTTCACAGCTTGGTAAAGCCCACTGAGTGTCGCCTTGTCATATGATGCACCCAATCCTAGATTACAGCCTCACCTGTGATCAGTAATTGATCAATTAATTAGTGTCTGTGTATAAGAAGAACCCCAGCACACCAGACCTTCACTTCAACTGCAACTCTTTAAGCTCCCTTACTTCTTTACCTCCTCATCTTTTCCTCTCTGTACTCTGTTATATTGAATCTCTGCAGAGGAAACATGAACTGAATTGACTAAATCTTTGCCTCCTCGGCTTTAAAACCCAAACCTAAAACTACCTACGGTGAGGTGTGATGACGGAGGCGCAGTCAGCACGCGGCTGCCACCTGTTTCCTGTCGCAGCGAGCTTCATTTACTTTAATCAACTCAGACAAACGGAGCCGAGAGTCAAACTGATCATGTAAGAAAAAGCTGCAGAGACTCAGTTTCAAAGGGCATGAATCATGAGAAGGAGAACTGATCCTCCTCCTCCATCTCGCTCTCTTTCCCTCTCTCCCTCTCTTTTTCTTTCTCTCTCACTCTCTCTCTCTCACACACTCTCTCTCTCTCTCCCTCTCTCTCTCCGTCTCTCCATCTCTCTCTCCATCTCTCTCTCTCTGTCTCTCTCTCTCACACAATCTCTCTCTCTCCCCGTCTCTCCATCTCTCTCTCTTTCTCTCTCTCTCTCTGGGAGGTTGTGATTGTGCTGCAGATGCTGGCAGAGGTCAAAAACACAGAACAGGCTCAATTAAGATGGATAAGACGGACTAACTCTCTCTCCCTCTCTCCCTCTCTCCCTCTCTCCCTCTCTCCCTCTCTCCCTCTCTCCCTCTCTCTCTCTTTCTCTCTCCCTCTCTCTCTCTCTCTCTCTCTCTCTCTCTCCCTCTCTCTCTCTCTCTCTCTAGATATTTCTTTTAATAGGCTTCTCACGGCCTTAAATCCTCTCCGTTGTTCTTGCAGCGGCTCACTTCTTTGCCCTTGCTTTCTTCTTCTCCTTCTTCTATCTTCCCCTTAAAGGACTATTACACCATTTCAATGTGCAGGAAACGGATAAAACGATTAATCTGTAATCTGCCTCCAGTGTTGAATTGATTGATTAACAACATAAAAAAGGAATTTTTTCTGACTTTGATCCACGTTGAGAATTAACCACAGATACATGCAGTTCACAGATAAACCACCAGGGGGCTTTTTATTTCAACGCTGTCAATCAGTGAGACACAATTTAGAAAAAGTTAAAGTAAGAAAAACATTGAAATAGTTACTGATACTTCAATAGGAATAGTTACTGGATTGATGCAATGTTGAATTACTAAATATTTAGTATCTTATTTTATGGTAAATTCCTGTTGAAAGTGTATCAGATTAGATACAGCAGGTATAGAAGCTCATTTATCTGTTCATCACTGTTTTATGGTCCAGGAGAACATTTGAATGATGATTTTTGTATATTTTTTCAATAAAAGCAGGTCAGATTTGTCCATTTACATATATAAAAATGTGTATCAGCTGCATAAAAATTAAAAAAAAAAAATCACATTAGGAAAAGTCAGACTGAAATAAATGTGTATATGATGTTTTTACAGCTCTTAAATGTTAAAAATTGGTCAAATTTGATGTCATTTTAATCTATTTTTATAAACTTTTTTCTATTTATTATATTTATTGTATTTTATTAAACAGTAACATTGTATCACTTATTTTCTTTCATGTGCATTGGTTTCAAATTTTCTTTTTTTCTGTTTTCTTTTAACTATTCTTCATTTTTATTCCTTTTCTTTATTTTGTCACTTTCTTCTGTCTAATTATCAGCTTGTCAATTAACTGTTAAATGTTTTTTTTATTTATTTTATGTTTTATGAGCTTTACATTTCTTTCTTTCTGTTTCTAAAAGCCTAACTAGCAACAGCAGATCATCAGTATTTCAACTTGTTTAACTGGTATTATGTTAACTTGTGTTGTTTCTATTAAATAAAGTAAATATAATAAAATTAAAATTCTTCTACATTCTTCCTGAGTCTTTAACCTCCTGCTCTATAAATCATTTACCTGGTGTCGGTTCGACAGAGGTGCGTCAGACGGGTCTTTCTGGCTCCAGTAGGCTCCAGCAGGTAGAGGCAGGTGTGGACCAGGGCCTTGACTCCCTCCAGCTGCACCTCAGGGTGCTCTGTGGACACGGAGGACAGGTACAGAGGGCCGGAGGACGGGTCTGCCTGCCAGGTCCTGAAGAGGAAGAGGAGGAGGAGGAAGAGGAGAGAACACCATGAAGGATGTGATGCAGGTTTAAGTGTTCATATGTGTATTATATACAGTACCATTTAAAAGTTTCCCATTCACATCAATGAGAAAGTGTGTCCAAACTTTTGACTGGTACTGTATATATATATATTAGTACTTATGTTATTTATGTGGATACACTCAATTAAACACTTAATTTATTTCCTTTATATCCTTATTGCAGAATTATACAATAATAACAACTTCCTTCCGTCTGTCCTTCCTCCCTCTCTCCTTCTCTCTTTCTTTCTTTCCTCCCTTCCTTCTTTCCTCTGTCCTTCCTTCCTTCCTTCCTCTTGTCCTCTTTTCCTTTCTCCCTCCCTCCCTCCTACCTTCCTTCCTTCTTTCCTCCGTCCATCCTTACTCCCTTCCTTCTTTCCTTCCTTCCTCTTTTCCTTTCTCCCTCCCTCCCTCCTTCCTTCTTTCCTCCCTCCATCCCACCTTCCTTTCCTTTCTCCCTTCCTTCTTTCCTCTGTCCTCCCTTGATTTCCTTCATCCCTTCCTTCTTCCCTCCTTCCTCCCTCCCTTCCTTCTTTCCTTTCCTCCTTTCCATCCTTCCCTCCTTCCTTCCTTCCTCCTTTCCTTCCTTCTTCCTCCCTTGACTCGAGGACAACAGGAGGGTTAAATATAAATGTTTCATCTCTTGTTAAATCTGTTTTCTTTATAAATTATAAATCACTGAGGCTTTTTCTGTAACTTCTTTGTGTCTCTTGTGCATTAAAACATTTTATAAAGCTCCTGATTTTTTCTTTTCTTAACTCAGGCGTGACTCAGAGAGAGATATGAGTGTGATGTGTGATGCGGTCCAACTGTAAACACAGATACTGTCGTTGTGACTTCGGGGTCGGATTAAAATTTCATCAATCTCGTTCAAACCTCACAGCAGCTTAAATCAAAGCGACACTTTCAGAGTATTTTAGGCTTTGACTCCTCCGTCCTCTCCTCTCCGCTCCACTCAGCTCAGCTCAGCGGGTTTTAGACCCAGAGGCCAACGAAGCAGCCTGGGGCTCGCCTTGCCTCATTACCTGAGCAGCAGGTGCTCCTGTGGGGGCCGGTAGCCCAAGCCGTGGCCCTGGCCCTGGAGGAGGTAACGGTAGATTTCGGTGTTCTTGGACAAGGTCTGGATGACGGCGGCTTGGCGAAGGTTTCCCTCCCACACCTCCTGCTCCCTCAGCAGCCGGTGGAGCAGCTCGTTCTGAGGGGCGTCCACCTCCACCGAGCCTTGCCACATCCACAGCGGGCAGCCGTCGTCCATCTGCAGGAGAGAAGAGAACGATTCATAACCCCGAAAACACACCAACAGAACACACACTGATATAGATCACTGCTGAGTTTAGTTTATTCCTTCTTTTCCTTTTATTCTTTACTCAGTTCTTCCTCCTCTTTCTTCCTTAACCTTTGTGTCGTCCTCCCGGGTCAAATTGACCCCGTCTGTTTTGACTGTTCCTTCTTTCCTTCCTTCATTCCTTCCATCTGTCCTTCCTCCCTCCTTCTCTCTTTCTTTCCTTCCTATCTATTTCTTCCTTCCTTCTTTCCTCCCTCCTTCTCTCTTTCTTTCCTTCCTCTTTTCCTTTCTCCCTCCCTCCTACCTTCCTTCTTTCCTTATTTCCTCCGTCCTTCCTTCCTTCCTCCCTTATTATTTTCCTTTCTCCCTCCCTCCCTCCTTCCTTCCTTCCTTCCTTCTTTCCTTTCCTCCCTTCCCTTCTTCCTTCCTCCCTCCTTTCCTTCCTTCCTCCCTCCCTCCTTTCCTTCCTTCTTCCTCCCTTCCTTCTTCCTCTTTTCCTACCTTCTTCCTCCCTTCCTTCCTTGACTCGAGGACAACAGTAGGGTTAAACTTCTTCATTTTTCATGAATCATCATATTTTACGAACATCTTTCTTCCAAAATCAGTGAACTCTTCTCTCCCTTTTCATCACCTCAGTCTCTGCAGCTTTCTTAGTCTCAGGTTGTCTCACCTCCATTCTTTAACATTAATTATACACAGTTTGCACTACATGTTTAAATCTTTATAGTGTGCTTCTTATACTAAAATGAAATATGCACATTAAACTGTAAACATCAAACTTCACATATACGAAACTTCCTCACAACTGTCCAAAAACCAAGTAGATTTAAGGAGTTTTTTAAGTGTAATTTCATCTCTCTCCCTCTTTATGTGCTTTCCTTCCTTCACTAATCTTCTTTTTCTATATTCTTTACTCAATTTGCAATAAATTCATGTGCATCTTATACTAAAATTAAATATGTACATCAAACTGTAACCATCAAACTTCACAAAGACAAAGATTTGAACTGTTTACATCTTCCAGGAGCTTCCTCACAACTCTCCACAATCCAAATAGATTTAAGGAGTTTTTTAAGTGTAATTTCATCTTTTTTCCTCTTTCTATGCTTTCCTCCCTTCACTCATCTTCATCTTCATCGTGTGCTTTTTGTAGTTAGTTTGCAATAAATTCATGTGCATCTTATACTAAAATGAAATATGTACATCAAACTGTAACCGTCAAACTTCACAAAGACAACGATTTTAACTTTATAGATCTTCCTGAAGCTTCCTCACAACTCAACAACGTTTTCTCAGGTATAACTTCATCTCTCTCTCTCTCTCTCTCTCTCTCTCCCTCTCTCTCTCCCTCTCTCCTTCCTGTGTTTTCTTCTCTTCACTCACCTTCTTATAGGCCAGCTCAACGTGCTCTGGAGCCGGGTGGCTCTCCCATCCTCGGCTCTTCTCCTTGGCCTCCTTCAGGAGCTGCTGTGTGCTCAGCTGCAGCTTGATCCTCTTCTCCTCTTGCTCCTCCTCGCCTCCACTCTGACTCTGGGACATCGGTCCTCCTCCTTCTTCAGAGACGGAGTCCTCAGTCGGTCCTGCAGCACTCAAACTCTGACCGGGCCAAAACTCTGGAAGCTGCAAGAAGGATGATTTATTTATTTTTATATTGTAAAAAAGACTAGGATTGTGAAATCTTAAAGGTGTGACTTCAGATGTAACCTCCTTTATAATCATCAACATATTCATCAGTAGCTGTAATTTATACCTCAAAGAGTCTCTGAGCCTCAGTGATCATGTTAGCGAGGCCCTGAGTGGCAGCCAGGTTCTCGCTGAGGTCTCGCTGGTCTGGACGACCGAGGCTGTACTTCCTGTGTGACCTGCAGGAACAACGTCAAGATTAATGTAAGAAACATATAAGCAAAGCTGAGAGAGAAGATGTGTGCAGCTGCTCAGCTTGCAGCTATTTCTCTACTCTCTACTTTTTTTTCCAACGTGTTTTCTTTTTTTTACACTTGGGAGCAGTGACAGGAAACAGGAAGTGTGTGAAAACATGTGACACATCAGTTTCACAGCACTGATGGATGACTGTAAGCGTCTGTCAGGCTGAAGCACTTTTCCTTTTCCAGCATCACTGCGTCACATTTACTGCTTCTGACAGATTCAGGATACAACGGGAAGCTTTCATGTTGCATCGGCTGCAGCTTTGTTTACCAGGAAACTGACAGATGCACGGGAAGAGAGGGAAATGTCGGAACATGTCGGTCCACGTCTGCTTCCATCATCCTGTCTCCATCTCTTTAAAAGTCCCTGAGATAACTACAGAGCCTTTATATAAGGTTTGGCAAGATGAGCAATTAAAAAATATGTTAAAACTAGATTTAAAAGCAGCATCAGGTTTGTTAAAATGTACATTTAGTATTTTTGTTGGTTTTATATCATTTGAAATGACATTTGCACCATTTTTTACCAAAAGTAAGAAATGTCAAATGGTGTAACCACAAAAGAATGATACATATTACATATTTTATCCACCTAGAAAGAAAGAAGGAAGGAAGGAAGAAAAGAAAGAAAAAAGCAAAGGAAGAAAAGAAAGAAAGAAAAAAGGAAAGCGGAAGAAAGTGGAAGAAGAGAAAGAAAGAAAGAAAGAAATGAGGAAAGAAAGAAGGAAAGAAAGAAAGAGAGAAAGAGAGAAAGAAATAAATAAATAAATAAATAAATAAATAAATGAATAAATAAATAAATAAATAAAGCAGGTTCCTGATCTCCATGGTTACCACATGGACACAAAACCATAATTGACCCATAACTTTATGTTATGATTTGGCTCCATATAAATAATTTTCTAGTCGGTTTATGAGACTTAATTTCATCATCATGAGGCAATTCTCCAGTTTGTCCTCAGTAGTCTGGTTGCAGTTAATGAGAGGAAACCAACAAAGAACAGCTGTTCAGAACTTCAGAGGGAGGAAATGTTCTTCATATTCTATCTCTTCCAACAACAACCACAATCAGGATGGACTCCACCCAAACAGCAGAGCTCTTATATAACTTCTGTCAAGTCTTATGTAACTGTGACAGCGTGGATCAGATACGGCACATCCTCCACCCATGAGATGTTCCCTGTGTGTGTGTGTGTGTGTGTGTGTGTGTGTGTGTGTGTGTGTGTGTGTGTGTGTGTGTGTGTGTGTGTGTGTGTGTGTGTGTGTGTGTGTGTGCAGAAGATAAAATTAGATATTCTGTCCCACAACGTGAAGCCTTGGAGTCAGAAACCAACGATTCAACCTTTGACCTCTTCCTCCTGTTTCTCAGATTGTTTCGCCTACAAAAAGCAGACTGAAGTTTTTGTTGCATAAGTTTTTCTACGTGTTGTTTTACATTGTCCAAACTCATATTTAGGATCAGATTCATGCCAGGTGTTATTATAGTTAGACTAAAACTAAAACTAGCAGTGAACAAATAAATAAAAACAACAATGAACAAAGCAAAACTAACTCAAACTAAACTGAATTGCAGATAAAATCTTTTAATTTTCTCCATTTTTACAGTTTTCTGTTCAGTTTGACTGTTTTCATCCTTTACAGCTTCTACTAATCAAGGCTTTCCCTCCTAATACCTAAAATAAAAATAAAAATAAGACTAAAACTAAATAAAAACTCTATGATTGTAGAAAAGTGATTAAAGCTTGAAATCAATCGTTAAGGAAGTGATTTTATAAGCAGTTTAAGCTAAATTTACCTTTTTTAAACCAGAATAACCTCGATGCAAACAGCTTGTTAATAGACAGAGGCTGAACTGAGCGGCTGCATAAAGGACCAGTAGAAGATAAATAAGGAGTTTTAACTGGAAATCATGTAAAGATATTCCAGTAGAGACTCAGAATATAAATATAGAAGCTGGAGATGTGCTGAATATGTGTGGTTTCCGCTCACCTTGGTACATTGGCGTCTCTCTTCAGCGTGTTGAGGTGGAAAAGCGACGGCGCCAAGCAGACGGCGACGTTGGTGGGAGTCATCTGGTTTTCGTCCACGCAGGCCACCACATCACGCAGGAAGTAGAGCAGCGTCCGCAGCGCCTCCCGGTTCTCATCGGGAAGAAGCAAGACAGCAGCCTGAGCCGCGATCAGCTGCTGATCTTTGGGGAAATCTGCAGATGGAAGCGTCCATTAGTCAAATTTAAAGGGTTAAAATGTGAAAATAAACGTATGAATAACTTGCACACATTCTTTTTTTGTGGACCCAGCATCAAATTTCTGCTTTTAATCCATTTAGAGAGAATATATTAGAGGATTATGGCAAAAATGTCTAAGTGGTGTAACCATAAAAAGTAAATTGTCAATAAAACACCATATCAACTAGTTTGGCATGATCTTACATTATAACTTTATATTAAATAAAGGTAATGGAATACTATTGTTCTAAATATTACATTTACTCTGGGGAATCAGTTTCCTTTCTTTCCCTCTTTGTTCCTTTGTTAATCTTTCTTTCCTTCTTTCTCCTCTTTCCCCTTTATCGTTCTCTTTTTTCTTTCTACTCTTCCTCCTTTCTTTCTTTCTTTCTTTCTTTCTTTCTTTCTCTTCTTCCTTCGTTAATCTTTCTTTCCTCCTTTCTTCCTCTCTCCTCCTACTTCTTGTTCTTTCTCTTCTCCCTCCTTTTTTCTCCTCTTTCTCCTTTATCTTTCTTTCTATCTTTCTCTTCTTCCTCCTTTATATTTCTTTCTTTTTTCTCTCTTTCTTTCCAGGAGGATAAAATATGTAATATTTATCATTCTTTTGTGGTTACACCATTTGACATTTTCAGGAGCATTCAGTCTTACCTTTGGTAAAAATGGTGCAAATGTCATTTCAAATGATATAAAACCAACAAAAATACTAAATGTACATTTTAACAAACCTGATGCTGCTTTTAAAACCATTTTTTTTTTTACATATTTCTGAATCTTGCCAACCCTTATTTATCACTGACTGAATGTATTTTCATTGTGCTGTGGGGGAATTGATGGTCTTGAAGTTGATAGAGATAAAGAACTATGATGGATTATCTTTCACAGTTTACTGAAATTCAATGAAACTAAAAAAGCTTCATGGTTAAAAGAAAACGTTTTTAAAATGTCTACATGAAGTTAAACTGTGTAAAAGTATGAATATAAAATAAATGATGACATCAGTAACTTCTCACATTGGTAAATGTGGAGGAAGGACTCGCAGAGTTTGCAGCTGAAGACGGGTTCAGGCAGGTCTCTGAAGTACTGCTTCACCATGTCGGCCACGTCGAACGCAGACTGACCGTCGTACGAGACGCCGTCGGGGTCGGACTCCACCAGCTCACGCAGGTACTGGATACGAGACTTTACCCCCGACTTACGGAAAAGACCCACCTGAGAGAGGACACGAAAGAAATGATATGAAAAGTCTGATTGAAGTTCGTTTTTTGTACTTTTTCTTCGGAAATAAAAATCCACTTTCTCAAAATGGCTTTAACCCTTTACATACTGTTCATATTCTGACTCATAATTAGTTTCTACACCAACCCTCCTGTTGTCCTCGAGTCAAGGAAGGAAGGGAGGAAGGAAAGATGGAAGGGAGGAAGGAAGGATGGAAGGAAAGGATGGAGGAAGGAAGGAAGGAAGGAAAGAAAGGAGGGAGGAAGGAAGGGGGGAAGAAGGAAGGAAAGGAGGGAGGGAGGAAAGGAGGGAGGAAAGGAAGAAGGAAGGGAGGAAGGAAGAAGGAAAGGAGGGAGGAAGGGAGGAAGAAGGAAGGAAAGGAGGGAGGGAGGAAGGCAGGGAGGAAGGAAAGGATGGAGGAACGAAGGAAGGAAGGAAGGAAAGAAAGGAGGGAGGAAGGAAGGGAGGAAAGGAAGGAAGGGAGGAAGGAAGGAAAGAAGGACAGAGGAAAGAAGGAAGGTAGGGGGGAGGAAAGAAAGAGAGAAGGAGGGAGGGAGGAAAGAAGGAAGGGAGGAAAGAGAGAGGAAGGAAAGAAAGAGAAAAGGAAGGAGGAAAGAAGGAACAGTCAAAACAGACGGGGTCAATTTGACCCGGGAGGACGACACAAAGGTTAAGTAATCAGCTGTTTTTACCTGGTCCAAACACTCGGTCCTCAGGTAGATCAGCGCTCTGAGGATGCTGGGAGGAAGCGGCTCGCCTGTCTGCTGGACGCTGAGCAGCAGAGGAACCCCGAAAACCCTCCGACCTTTCACCTCCGTCGCCTTGGTCTTCCTCGGCGGTTTAGGAACAGTCCTGCAGGCGACACAGGGAAGATATTTTTATTGTTGTTGTTGTTATGATGAAGCCAGATTACAGACATTTTAGACGAGCCTGAAGGAAACGTCCTGAGAGCTCGACTTGGCTGCAGTTATATTTGTTTCCTTTTGAAGGAAGAGCCAAATACACACATTCTGATTACATAAGTCCAAATGTGTGTGTGTGTGTGTGTGTGTGTGTGTGTGTGTGTGTGTGTGTGTGTGTGTGTGTGTGTGTGTGTGTGTGTGTGTGTGTGTGTGTGTGTGTGTGTGTGTGTGTGTGTGCCATTCAAATCAGCTCTGCAGGAAAAAAAACATGCAGGCGTGGAGAGAAAAACATGGACACCGATCAAAGAGATTGGACTTTTTTCTTCTTTCTTTCTGATGGACTGTGCTGCAGTGGATATCAGCCACCTTTTAAACCATTAACACCAGTGACTAAGTTTTCTCTCTTCCTACTGGGAACTTTGACATAGTGAGGAGAAGCAGCTGCGATGCTTTTTAGCCTAAAATGCTGCAAACTGTAGACTTGAGTGCACACAATTTTAAAAAAAAAGAAGAAATCCAAAAACACTCCAATTTATAATAAAACCTCTTTTCGCTTCCCTCATCATCCTAAGAGTCTTTTTTAAAAATCCCCTGTAGCTTTTCACCGTAGCACAGAAGTGGAAAATGTTATCACACTTGCACTCTGAATGCTTTCCAGCTCTCTTTTCACCCCGCCGGTATTTCCTGCTATCTAACAGCGGCTCTCGGAAACAAACTATTACATGCTATTTCTAGGAGGAGAGTGCATCATTTGGAGAGTATCAGCTGTTCCAATCTGCAGTTAATTGCTGTACTTTTTGTATCTTACTGGTATTAATGGTTGAGATGTGTCTTTCTGACAGCGTGCATGATTCATACTCATTATTTGGCTTTTATAAGATCTTTTTTAATTCACATCATGAATAAAACTTTGACTGGTTTGACTGTTTATAAAGCATAAAGTATAAATTATCACCCAATTCTGTATAAGACCTTTTTAACCAATTTATTACCAAAAGTTTTACACATATTTATGGAAATTATGATCAATAGACCTCATTTAAATGACATCATAGCTCGTTTTTTAGTTTAAAAAAGAGATAAAAGTTATGTGTATAATATATGAATATGACTCACCTGAACATTTTTTAAGGGATGAATAAAAGGAGAACGTTGTGTCTAAATGTTACTATCATCACATAATCCAGTCTGAAGTTACAGGAAATGATGTTCATATAATTTGTGTAAAAGCGAGTAGATTTTGAGCTTATTTAAAAGTGTTTATTTAACATGTTTCTTCTCTTATTTTGGTTTAATTTCCCTCATTTTTCTGTGATTTATTACAGTTTAAACTTTAAAAATGGAGCAGGTGAACCTCAAAAAGCCTGTTTGTGCCCTGAATCCTGAAAATTAAAGAGGAATATCTAGAAGGAGTCATTTCAGGAAAGGTTTTAATGTTCCTACATTCAGTCTGATCTCATTCAGTATAACACCCTCGGCAAAAAAATGGAAATTGGTTTTCTACCAAAGCATAAAACAAGCGGGTCATGTGTTTGCATGGGGGGGGGGGGGGGGGGGGGGGGGGGGGGGGGGGCGCAGCACGGCACTAATGTTCAGCAGAGTAAACAAGCAGGATATTTGAATGTTGTTTTATATTCTTTTAAAATAATAATGTATTTTTTGTCAATTTGGCATGAGGGCTTATTCCAAAAAACACACAATGTAGGAGGAGAGAAAAACCTTGTGAATGTGTTTATTTCACCATAAGATGAATCAAACTGATGGGTAATGTATTAATGTGAATTGGTGCAGAGACTAATTATGAGTAAGAATATGAACAGTATGTAAAGGGTTAATTAAACCACCTGTTAACTTCTGTTCCCTACATGAGATCAAACAGTGAGCTAAAAAGAAAAAATCTATATTCTCATCAAGCTTTTATAAACATCTCTCCTCTCGCTGAAAGTTTCTTACTTAAACAAGAATGTTACGTTTCCTCTGAAGCTCTCCGATATCTCAGCAGATACATTTCCTGACTTTGATAATGAAAAAAACAACAAAGCTTATCTTCTGTTTCTAAAAGTAGGAACAAAACAAGCAGATAGATTTCCTGACTTTGATGAAATGTTCCTAAAAGTCGGAACAAAAACAAAAAAAGCATCACTCTGATAATTTTGGGATTTCCGTCTCTGAGAAGCTCGATGAGATACGACTCTTTCCTGTACTGTTCATCGTGATTCAGTGAATAAGAAATAAATGTAATAACACACAGATTGAAACATCAGGATAACACAACCCAAACTTCTCTCTGCTTTTCCAGGAATCGTAACCCACGACGACGAGGACTGACTTTTTTTATTTTTACCTCTCTTGAAGCATGTTGCTGCTGCTGCTGGGGTTTTTTTTTTTTAAAGCTGAGGTTGCACCTGAGCCATGAATAATGAATGAACTTTCTAAATAGGCTGCCTGAAATATTTACCCTCCTCCCGCCCACCTGCCCTCCTTTCCCACTGTTGTTTACTTGAAGAAGAAGAAGAAGAAGAAGTTTTTCTCTCCATGCAGAGCAAAGAATCTAAAAACTCTCTCCACACACTTTTTGTTTTTCTCCCCCCTCTAAACTTTTCATCCTTTCTTACCAGTTCCATCCCTGCTTGCTGGACGGAGAGTATTTATCCATCAGAGCGGTGAGTTTGAGCAGCGAGAGCTTCTGCAGGAGAAGGAACTGGGTCACAGACTGGTCCACGACTCCTGGACTGGTAGGCAGGGAGGGAAGACTCTGCTCGCTGGACCAGTGAAGCTGCTGACTCACTCGGCTGGAAACACATAGAAACACATATAGTTTAAATTTAAAGGGTTAAAATGTTAAATAAACGTATGAATAACTTGCTCACATTCTTTTTTTGTGGACCCAGCATCAAATTTCTGCTTTTAATCCATTTAGAGAGAATATATTAGAGGATTATGGTAAAAATGTCTAAGTGGTGTAACCATAAAAACTTTGTACCAAATAATTCAACTTGCTTAAAAACAGTAAATTCTCAATAAAACACCATATCAACTAGTTTGGCATGATCTTACATTATAACTTTATATTAAATAAAGGTAATGGAATACAATTGTTCTAAATATTACATTTACTCTGGTTACCATGGAGATCAGGAACCTGACTGCTTTCTTTCTTTCTTTCTTTCTTTCTTTCTCTTTCTTTCTTCCTTCCTTCTTTCCTTCCTTCCTTCTTTCCTTTCCTCCTACTTTTAGTATTTTCTTTCTCTTCTTCCTCCACTTTTTCTTTCTTTCTTCCTCTGCTTTCAATCTTTATCTCTCCTCCTATTTCTTGTTCTTTCTTTCTTTATTTCTTTCTTTTTACTTTTAGTTATTTCTTTCTCTTCTTCCTCTGCTTTCTGTCCTTCTCCTCCGTCTTGTTCTACCTCTTCTTCCTTCCATTTCTGTCCTCTATCTTTCTTTCTTTCTTTCTTCCTACTTGTAGTTTTCTTTCTCTTCTTTCTTCCTTCCTTCCTTTCTCTCTAGGCGGATAAAATATGTAATATGTATCATTCTTTTGTGGTTACACCATTTGACATTTTCAGGAGCATTCAGTCTTACTTTTGGTAAAAAAAAATGGTGCAAATGTCATTTCAAATGATATAAAACCAACAAAAATACTAAATGTACATTTTAACAAACCTGATGCTGCTTTTAACACTAGTTTTAAAGATATATGTTTAATTGCTCATCTTACCAACCCTTATTTATCACTGACCCAAACACACAACCTACACATTTAAGTACCTTTACAACACTTTTTTGTCTTAAAACAACAGTCAGGAGCTGAAATGAAACACTGAAGTTTTTTACAGCAAGGAAAAACCTATATCAGTGTTTATATGAGCTGGAAAAACTGTGAACTTGTCCTTTAAAAATGAGCCAGTGCAGGACGTCACACACACACAGATGGTGTCTTTACAGGAGAGGCTTCATAACTTTTTAATGTTGCGTATCTGAGAAACAAATATGCAACAACAACAACAACTAAGAGATATAAAAGCAGCATTTATTAAAAAGAGGCAATAAAATCTATTCACTGCTTGTATCTGTAAGAGCTTTTCTCTTTTAGCCCCATAACTGTCATTATTAGTGCCAAAGGCTTACACTCACTAATGTCCAGAGCGACTTTAAGCATCCAATAATTTTGTTTGTATTTCCAAGGAGCTGAATTTTAATGCTTGAGAAAGAAATTGGCTCTCCTTTTTTTTAACGAGCCGTATCTGTTTTTACCGACACTCGTGAAACACTTTGGATTTTACAGCTTGAGAGTTTTTTCTCACCTGCTCCTTTGTTCTGGTGATCTGGTCTTTGGCTCTTCTCCATTCACTGGTACCTTCTCCTCCTCTTCCTCCTCCTCTTCCTCCTCCTCCTCCTCCTCTTCCGTCTCCTCCGCAGGTTGCTGCACCTCCAGGTGGATGTGACTAGGGGAGGAAGGGCAGGGCGAGGCGGCCGAGGAGCCGTGGGCAGGTGAGTCCTGAGAGGAGGAGGAAGAGGTAGAAGAAGAGGAGGCGGAGGATGAAGAGGAAGAGGCGGAGGAACCTCTCTGACAGTCGTCCTCTGATAGGTTTTCAGTCCAGGTGGTGACCAGCTGTTGGAGATCGTTGATTCTTTCCAAAACGCTGTCGAGAGCCGAGAAAACGTCCTCACCTGCTAACAGCCGACTCACCTGAGAGACGACAGAACAGCTGACTTTTAATGTTTCTCATCAAAACTTATCATGGCTTTAACCCTCCTGTTGTCCTAGAGTCAAGGAAGGAAGGGAGGAAGGAAGGATGGAAGGGAGGAAAGAAGGGAGGAAGAAGGAAGGACAGAAGGAAAGAAGGAAGGAAGGACAGAAGGAAAGAAGGAAGGACAGAAGGAAGGAAGGACGGACAGAAGGAAATAAGGAAAGACAGAAGGAAGGAAGGAAGGAAGAAAGGAAGGAGGGAAGGAAGGACAGAAGGAAGGAAAGAAAGAAGGAAAGACAGAAAGAAAGAAAGAAAGAAGGAAGGAAGGAAGGAAGGAAAAAAGGAAAGAATGAAAGAAGGTAGGAAGGACAGATGGAGGGAAGGAAGGAAGGAAGGACAGATGGAAGGAAGGAAGAAAGGAATGAAGTAAGGAAGGAAGGAAAGGAAGGGAAGGAAAGGAAGGAAGGAAGGAGGGAAGGAAAGAAGGAGGGAGGGAGGAAAGAAGGACAGAGGAAAGAAGGAGGGAAGGAAAGAAGGAGGGAGGGAAGGAAGGAATGAAGTAAGGAAGGAAGGAAAGGAAGGGAAGGAAAGGAAGGAAGGAAGGAAGGAAGGAAGGAAGGAAGGAAGGAAGGAAGGAAGGAAGGAAGGAAGGAAAGAAGGAAGGACAGATGAAGGGAACATTTACCCTAACAGTTGAAAACATTGGTTAAAAAAATTAGAAAAGTCATCAAATGTAATAAGTTACATTATTTTGATGAAGTCATTGAAATAGTGACAGTAGATGTGTCATCAATGAGATTTAAAGACAATCCAAACAAGGAAAGCTTTATATACTTCCTGTCTTGTAGATGACTCAGCAGATTTTTTAAGGACTTTTCAAATTAAAAGGTTTTTATTGCTTTTCACCACTTTAATAGAAACTGTAGTTCAGATATAGATATAAACGTTTCCTTTAAAGTCTTTATCTAATTACATCAATATATTATTTTTTTAATGTAATCTTTTACTTCTTTTCTTCCTCTTCCCACTTTAAGAAGAGTGGAAGTGATTTATGTCAGTAGTCAGAGAGGATCGTACGGTTTCAAACTAAAATGGATTTTGATACGAGCGCTCACATAATTATTTCTGCCTTTAAGGGGAAAAAGTGTGATTCCATACGGAGCTTAAACTGAGCAGAATCAATACCCTCCACTGAATTATCTGTGTTTTTATAGACTTTTATTTGAGCTCATTTTGAAGGGATTTTATCTTTTTTTTTTTTTATAAAGTAAAAAAGGCAGCAGAGCCGAGTCTGTCCTCGACTCTGTAAAACGTTTACTGACGGCCGAAGATGAAAGACTTTTACAGCTTTGTGACACAAAATGATCATAATACAGTTTACATATTGATCCATAACTGTGACTCAAGAACTACTTTCACTAAATAATCATGTTTATCATTCTCTGGCTTGTTTTGGTATTTTGGGGACAAATCTCTCCAGTCCGTGAGAGTTTCAGAACCTGGACAGCTCCACTCTGCTGTAGAGTCCTAAATAAAGCCCCAAAAGTAAGACTGAATGCTCCTAAAAATGTCAAATGGTGTAACCACAAAAGAATGATAAATATTACATATTTTATCCACCAAGAAAGAAAGAAAGAAAAAGGAAGAGGAGAAAGAAAGAAAGAAAAAGGAAGAGGAGAAAGAACAAGATGTTGGAGGAGAAGGAAAGAAAGAAAGAGCAGAGGAAGAAGAGAAGGAAAGAACTAAAAGTACGAGGAAAGAAAGAAGGAAATAACTAGAATTAGCAGGAAAGAAAGGAAGAAATAAAGAAAGAAAAAGGAGGAAAAAGAGAAAGAAAGAACAAGAAGTTGGAGGAGAGAGGAAGAAAGAAAGAAAGAAAGAAAGAAAGAAAGAAAGAAAGAAAGAAAGAAAGAAAGAAAGAAAGAAAGAAAGAAAGAAGTAAAGCAGTCAGGTTCCTGATCTCCATGGTAACCAGAGTAAATGTAATATTTAGAACAATTGTATTCCATTACCTTTATTTAATATAAAGTTATAATGTCAGATCATGCCAAACTAGTTGATATGGTGTTTTATTGACAATTTACTGTTTTTAAGCAAGTTGAATTATTTGGTACAAAGTTTTTATGGTTACACCACTTAGACATTTTTGCCATAATCCTCTAATATATTCTCTCTAAATGGATTGAAAGCAGAAATTTGATGCTGGGTCCACAAAAAAGAATGTGAGCAAGTTATTCATACGTTTATTTTCACATTTTAACCCTTTATATTTGACTAAATCTTTTTTAAATTGAATATGTATCATTCTTTTGTGGTTACACCATTTGACATTTTCAGGAGCATTCAGTCTTACTTACCTGATTCTGCTTTTAAAACTATTTTTTAACATATTTTTAAATTGCTCATCCCACCAACCCTTATCCATCACTGACTCATATATAATAAACAATCATGAGCATCACCTCTGACTCTTCACTGGTCCGCTCTGCATCACTGCCGCTCCCTCCGCTGCCTCCTTCACTTTCAGACAGCTGCTGGTCGTCAGGCACGTTGTCATAGATACTGAGCCGGTGATCCAGCACGGCGAGGGGGCTCCGGACGCCGACGTCAACTGCAGAAGAAGAAGTAGAAGACGATGACGGTGGGGCCTGGTCGTTGGCGGCCAGCGACGACGTGCCGTGGCGACTACTACTGTGTCGCCCCCGGTAACCGTGGAAGCTCCCCGTCCTCCAGTTGACGGACGTGTTGTCCATGATGGGGGACAGGATGCCGTGTTTGTGGGCGAGGGAGGTGGGGAAGGTCCCCGGTTTGTGTCCGTGGGGGATCTGGAAGACAAGACTCTCGTGGCTGCTGTTGTTGTTGTTGTTGATCTGGTTCCTGTAGTCCTGAGAGCGGGAAATGGATGGATGGAGGAGAAGAAATGAAAGAAAAAGAAGTAAAAGAGAGGACAGAATAATGTAGTTAGTGAATACAGACACTACAGCAGCAGAGAGAGGTGATATTTTTTAAAAGCAGATTTAACCCTTTACATACTGTTCACATTTTGACTCATAATTAGTCTGTACACCACATTCACATTCATAAATTCCAGATCAGTCATTAATAAATGTTTGCTTAATCCTTAATAATGAAGCTATAAGAGAGCAGGCAGAGTGTATTCTGTTTATTTATGGAGAAAAGACATTCACAAATCATTATTTTATGGCCCAGGGGAACATTTTTAGACTATGAATGATGTTTTTTTCTTTTTCCCCCCTAATTTGCATATACAAAAATGTGTAACAGGTGCACAAAAAGAAAAGAAGATGCATTTTATTCCCATTTTTTATATACTGTGGGTCACATAAGGACCTGCCTTTTAATTTTGGCTTTTCAATTGAATTTTATTTATTTATTATTCTATCTTATTGTTTTCTTCTTCATAACCCACCTTTCGTGTCTGATAGAGGCTTTACTTCAGCATAGTATTTATCCGCTGCCTGGTCCAAGGTTTGGACACCAGCTCTTTCTCTTCAGTGTGAAATATTGGTCAAATATGACCTCGGTGTTTAAACTCTGCAGGCATAATGTCCTCTCTTCAGAAATAAAGCACCTGCATTTATTCAACACTTTCTCTTTGACTCTGAACAGTCCTGGATGACCAAACAGTAGAGTTTTATTACAGTTTGATGCTCATTGTTTTACAGCTCGGACCATCAATTTGATTAGTTCTAATAACATTATACTCATTATTATATAATAGCAGAGAGCTGGTAGCACGTGACATCTCTGAGTGGAAGTTGAGAGGTCAAGAAACTCTAAACATAGAAGCTGGATGAGATAAAACGTCAGAAATGTCAGTAACAAACTCTCAATGCATGTAAAAGACTTACATATTGACTTTTTTTGCCGATATCCGATATTCCGATATTGTCCAACTCTTAATTTCCGATACCGATATCACCCGATACCGATATTTGCAGGCTTTTTACACCAAAACTATTAGCTAACAACATAACATATTTCCTATTGTTGAATTAACACATTATGCCTCATTGTATTTTGATGCTCCACTGGATGCTAACATAAATGCAACATGGCTTTCCACATGTAAACACTGTCTGTGCAAAATAAGAGAACAACTTCAACTTAAGTTATGGAAAAAAGCTCAGCTGTTGTACCTCTCTCCTGCAGTGGAAACCATGGAAACGGGGCTCACACCAGAGTAGGACCCAGATAGGTCCCACCGGACTCTGACTGTGACGTCACAGAGGCAACTCGCCGAAAACATAACACAGAAAATGACAACAAGGAGGTAAACCTCGTTTCTGGTTTGTGTGTTCGTGTTCATGGCGGTGGATGCTGTGAACTTGTTAGCAACGGTTAGTGACGGTTAGCGACGGTTAGCGACCCACGAGACTAGCGTGTTGTTGTTGTTATACGTCATCAAGCGCGCGCAGGTAAACGTCCCATGCTGCGTTCAGGCACGCTCGGAAATGCTGAAGACTACAGAACAAACATCGGTTATAAAAATCGATACCGATACTTCCCGATATTATATTTTTAAGTAAATATCCCTAAAAAGAACACAACTATAGTTATATACTGTAGATTAAAAAAGTGATTTTGTGACCTGTCGTGTTCCCAAATATCACTAAATTAACACAATGAGCCAAACATTAATTTTACCAACATAAAGAAGAAGAAAGATTGTTTCCCTTAAATCCTTACATACTGTTCAGGGTCTAATTTTAACCATTTTTACATTTGAAAGCTATAAAAACACTTTTTCCAATAACCTGAAATATGATGAATTCCCCTAATGTGACTCATAATATATGAACTACTTTTTAACAACATTTTTGTATTGTCTTCAACCCATATTTATCCAAAAGTACAAAAATTATCATTCAAAAATGTTCATTCTTCACATTTTTATATAGTTTTTTCTCATAAAAACTAAAAAACTAAACTGTTTTTGCTCTCTTAAAGCTTCATAAAGGATTAAATCATGTTTATTTGTGACTTTATGATTGATTTGTGGTTCAGAAGTTTATTATAGAGACTATTTATTATGCAGAAGTACTGTGACGGGTCAGCATATGAACATTATGTGAGGATTAAATCTGCACTTGTCTGTTCACATTAAGGGTATATATATAAAGAATTAATAATACAAAAAACTGTGACAAAATAAGTTTCAAGATTATTTATTTAATAAATAAATTGCTGACATGAAAGTTTTAATCTGATGATGAGTTCTGATCTCTTATCAAACTTTTTTATCTTCCCCTCGTTGTTTTTCATTAGCAAAGATCAATGATTAAAAACACAGAGCGGCAGATTAGATCAGCTGTAGCTAATTAATTATGTAACGGCTAAAATAAATAAAGTACAAAGTGTGTGTGTGTGTGTGTGTGTGTGTGTGTGTGTGTGTGTGTGTGTGTGTGTGTGTGTGTGTGTGTGTGTGTGTGTGTGTGTGTATGTTTCAGTAGCTGATGTCTGTATTTTTGATTTTGGTGAAGTAAAGCCGACACATTTAATTAACATTTCATATTATGATGCTAAGGTGCAAACATTAATTACTATTAAAACCTGTGTTGCATCTTTTAGTGCTAATTAATTATTTTAGCCTTTAGTTACATGTAAATAATGAAAGTTAAACCTAATATAATAGGTTCAGAGTTCCTGCTTTTATTCACTAAATCCCTCTGAGTCACGATTTTGTTTGATAAACTGTTTATTGGCAAATATATATATATATATCCTTATATCTTGATTTATTATTTTTTATTTTTGTGTTTTGATGTTTTAATATTTTTATCTTCTTATTTAGTTTTATTGTCTGTTGACTTTGTCTATTTAAATCTTATTTGTAGTAGTAGTAAAGTTTTAGTCTAACTTTGTGTCTTTTATTTATCTTTATTTTATCTCTTTTTTAACTTCTGTTTTGTCTTTATAATCTATTTTAATCCAGTTTTTTACTCAAACTTTGGATAAACCTTTTCTCTTATTCTCTCTTATTTTATTTATTTATTTATTATTTATTTTCTTTTTTTAAACATATTTATCTTTGTTATTTTTCTCTTATTTTTGTTTATTTATTCATTCATTTATTTAATTATTATTCTTATTTATTTTCCTTTTTTATTTTTATTATTAACATTATTATCTCTCATTTATTTATTTATTATTCTTATATGTTTTAATCAAATGTATTATAATTTTTCTTTACATTTTTATCACTTATTCTCAAATATTTTTTACATATTTATTTATTTATTATTCCTATTTATTTTTACTTTATTTATTTTTTTTAATTTTTACCATTCTTATTTTCTCTTGCTTGCATTTGTCTCAATTTTTTCTCTTTTTTTTCTGTCTTATTATCAGCTTGTCAATCAAACTGTGAAACACATTAATAACCTGAATGAAAGCTGCTATATATAAAGATTGATTGATTGATTGATTGATTGATTGATTGATTGATTGATTGATTGATTGATTGATTGATTGATTGTTCCTTATATTTAACTTCCTCTCTTGGACTGACCTCTGTTCCCGTGTGGTTCTGGTGGTTCTGTTGGTTCTGTTGGTTCCGCGTCATTGTTCCCCCGCCGACCCCGACGCCGCTGTTGGAGCGTTTGCAGTTGCTTCTGACCCGTGTGACCGGGCTCGGTGTGCTGACGGTGCTGCTGCTCTCTGATTGGCTGTTACTGCTGCTGCTGCTGCTGATGGTGTGAGGAGACGAAGGTGATGAAGATGCTCGGCTGCTGGATCCCTGCAGACTGGAGAGAGTCAGGAAGTTAGACCTGGATGGAGAGTTGTCCCAGTGTCCAATTGGTGTAACCAGTATTCTTTCATAAAAATCTGATTATATATACAGGAAAATAAATGTGAACTAAAATGTGGAATAAATATAATCTATTTTTAGCAATGCAACACTATGTTTTTAAACAAATTTTACATCATATGTCCTAAATTATTTAGAAAGAAATGGGTGTTTTTTTACGATATGTCCTGCTCAATATTTACAACATGCTTTAAAATTTAAATGTAGAAATACTTTATTATATATCTATACTATTTTTTCTTTTCAATATGATGTTTTTAAATGATGTCATTATTAGTATAAGTCCACTTAAATACACTGTAGGTGATAAAATATGTAATATGTATCATTCTTTTGTGGTTACACCATTTGACATTTTCAGGAGCATTCAGTCTTACTTTTGGTAAAAAATGGTGCAAATGTCATTTCAAATGATATAAAACCAACAAAAATACTAAATGTACATTTTAACAAACCTGATACTGCTTTTAAAACTAGTTTTAAAGATATTTTTTAATTGCTCATCTTGCCAAACCTTAATTGTCACTGACTTTTTTGGAGAATCCTCAAAGACTCTCTTGTCCGTCTGGCTGCAACTATAATGATTCTTTTCATTATATATTAATTATAATCTTGTCCTCAGTCCTCACCTTGATGGGCAGTGCAGCCTCTCCATCTTCTCCTCCTCCCTGCTTCCCTCCTGGATCAGAACCGGCTTGCTGATAACCTGCCGAGCCCGACCCCCCCCACCAGCGGAGAGATGGAGGCCGCTCGTCCCTCTCAGCCGCAGCTTCTCCATCTTCCTCAGCAGGCTGGTGCCCTTTTTCCTGGGAGGTTTATCAGGGAAGCATCCCTCAGCCTCCAGACTCATTGTGGACGATCCTCCACCGCTTCCACCACCAGGAGAAGGAGGTCCGCTTATTGAAGTATCCAGAGACTGAGTTTTGTTTGAGGAGGAGCAGCGTGAGGAGCTCCTGCTGGTTTCGTGGTCGTCTGCGGTGGCGTTGGTGGGTGCAGAGGCGGTGTTGGCGTTGGGATCTCTACGAGTCTTTTGGCGTCCGTCGTGGCCTTCGCTCTCGGTGCTGCTGGAGCTGTGGATGGAGGAGACGTCGTGGTGGTCGCTGACGTCGCCCAGGGAAACGTCCTGAGGTGTCGGAGGGCTGTCGGACGAGCGGAGGAAGTCCATGGTGGAGTCCAGACGACGCCATCGTCGCGTCCGCCGGTCGTACGTCCAGCTGGGGCTGATGGCGCAGAAGTCCTCCTCGCCAAAGTCGACTCCCTGGAAGAGGAAGAGGAGTCAGAGTTGATCAGATTTACAATACAAACCTTAACATACTGTCTGGGTCAAAAACTACCAAAAAGAGATGAAAAAATGACTAAAAACAACCTACAGTTAGTTTGAGTGACAGCTGCCATCTGGTTACCATGGTAACTATGAGATGGAGTGACTAAAGAGACTCAAAACTACCAATAAAATAACATTTCCATCATTATTGCTATGTTATATGTTCATGTCTCAGGTAAAATAGGACATGATATTGTGTGATAGGAGATGTTTAGTGGTGTAAAAGCTAAAAAATACACTCTCTCTGCTCTCTGAGACATGAATCAAGGTTTAATCACATTTATTGATCAGTCAGATCGACTATTGATGCTTTCTAAACACATCTGTGCTTCATAGTTTGGTATACACACTTTTTA